>NC_140592.1:1259183677-1259471177 GCF_964204655.1 Triturus cristatus
TCTCACAGAGGCACACACGGCGAAGCAAGAATACACCTGGAAAGGAGTTTCACGCTCATAAAATGTGGCACATCAAAAGACAGTTTTCAGAATAAAGCGTGGGGTTTTATTTGTGCAACACTAACAAAGGCCTTCCTAGATCAAATGAAACATGTAAATGTGTGTGTACATATGGGGGGGGGGGTGTATATTTGTGTGTGTGTGTGTGTATATATATATATATATATATATATATATATCTCGTACCACAAGGTTGCCCTTTAGGATGTCGCACACTTCAGGGTATTCGCACACTGAGCCTCAGGCGGCAACATCGATAGCATGCCCCACACATTCACAGAGCCATACGCGTTTCGAGCTAATCAAGCTCTTGTTCACTGGCAGGAAATGAGGCAGAAAGCGGACCATTGCAGAACATGCTTTTAATCAATGTAAAGTCCCGCCCCAGTGGGCGTCAACAATGGCATTATGGTTAATGTAGTCCAAGTACTGCCACTGAATGCGTGGGGCATGCTATCGATGTTGCCGCCTGAGGCTCAGTGTGCGAATACCCTGAAGTGTGCGACATCCTAAAGGGCAACCTTGTGGTACGATGTTATGCGGCTGGTCCGGTCGCGTGGATGTCCTGACGCCATAGGCGTTCCCTGGTTTGTACTTCAAGCGCCGTCGGGGACCGAAGGGGCCTTGAACTTCTTGGAGACTTGGCAGCATTGATGGAGGTGCCGGCATGCTTTTCACCCTGATGGAACTGATTTTAATTGAGGCGTAAGCAGGTAAGCCACTTGGCAAGAGAACAATCAAAATCTTTAGTGGCAGTATTTGGACTACATTAACCATAATGCCATTGTTGACGCCCACTGAGGCGGGACTTTACATTGATTAAAAGCATGTTCTGCAATGGTCCGCTTTTTGCCTCATTTCCTGCCAGTGATCAAGAGCTTGATTAGCTCGAAACGCGTATGGCTCTGTGAATGTGTGGGGCATGCTATCGATGTTGCCGCCTGAGGCTGTGTGCGAATACCCTGAAGTGTGCGACATCCTAAAGGGCAACCTTGTGGTACGATATATATATATATATATATATATATATAATACAAATAAGCAAATGCAATCGTTAAATGCATGGCTAAGATACATGTAGACAATACTGGATGCCCACTACAAGAAATAGGCACCGTTAAATGCAAGTAGTCGGACACAAGGAATCAAAGGAAAGCATGAAAAGATACATACACAGAATACATCAGATTATGACTTGAATGTGCACACATCACAATGCCAATAATCGGAGAAAATACATTACCGGCTGCAATAACTTCATCTTAGCCCACACCAGACTGTGGTATTCACAGCTGGGGTCAAGAGTCTCAGCAAGCCGGGAACTGCTACACTGAATAGGACTCGTCCGTCCCTTCAGGTCAAAATAAAATCCTGCTTTCCAAGTCAACAGACCCCAGTTTTATAATCTCAATGCACTAGAAGTTTCAATGGAAACCTCCTCAGCACCAAGGAAAACTTACTGGAGTTGGCCGATCTCCCACAAGCATCCCAAAAGGCAATGGAGTTCACGTATTCTTCTGCGCTCCCACATGTTCCAGCCCCTTATCTTAGTGAAGTTTGAAAAAGTAGAAAACATCTTAAAGTACAGAAAACAATCTTGAATGTGAATAACCCAAATGTGAGTGATCTGGGGGCCTGCTTATGTGCACAAAGCTCAAGCTAGACAGTCGGAATTCAAGATGGCATGAGGGCATGCAAAGGCAATAGTAAAAACCTCATAAAACTTCCCAATGAACATAATGCACATTTGTGCACCACTGCCTATAGCATCACACACTTCATTTCCCAATGTACAACATAATGCACATTTGAGCACCACTGCATATAACACTACACTCTGAAAACATGAGAGAGAAAAGTGTGAAATGTACTTCTGTCTCAAACGCACATACCACACGTTCTCTTCCTGGTAATGCTGTTCTACTCTGTGAAAACGCTGTCAAAGGCCATCACGTGGTCCCTACATATGGGAGTGCCTCTGGCACTACAGATAGCAGCAAAAGGGGTTTTGCATTGTGAATCCTTTTCTGGATTAACATGCTGTGCATTATTCTGCTATCTAGTGGTTGGGTCCAGAATAGTCTGTTTGTTTTTTTTCTTTCATATTTTGGGCGTCGTTGACCACCAAGTGGTGCTAGGTCGGTCCCTTGCGTGACGTCAGACGGGCACTACAGATAGAAGCATCAGGGGACCTGGTCTCTGCACCTCTGAGGAGTGAAGCCATGTCTGAGCAGGTGTTGTGTGATGGCTCATCAAGCTATTTTATGGAGACTAAGATTTAGATGTTACAACTACTCCTCAAATCAGGGCAGAAGAAACTAATTTTGTGGCGCAGGGTTTCACTTGAGTCTTAATCTAGCTTTGGCTTTATATTAAAGTTTTAGCCATTCTCGCAATTGGCTTGGTAACAGCCAATGTTCTTGATCACCCAAAAAATGCAAACAGCATACCGGGAATCATTTACTAGACCAGTGTACGCGCTTTACTAATGAATCCGAAGAGTGAAGATAGTTGTGATATTATGCTTAGAAGCTCACAATTGGCACTCGGGCCATTTTTCTGTGCTTCATATCACGGCAATGTTTTGGAGGAATCCGTACTATTGAGCTGCAAAACACTCTTCATCTAATGTTCGCTACTATGTACTACTGGTACTCATGTGGGTGACTTCAGGGAACATTTAGGCAAGGGTTAGAGTAGCTTGTTTTGTGTTGTTTTTGTCGTGAGAGGTCCTGCTGCTTTATTGGTAGCTAGTATATATGCACTTTATTTGCTACACTTAAGGGAAACTGATCCTGTATTAAATGCTGCATTCGCTCTTAACTTCCCCAGCTTCACTGTTACAGAAAATGCCATTATGCGTAGTTGCATAAGGAATTGCTGGAAGTAGTTACAGAAGTATCCTCTTTAGTCTGTGGTACACCCCTACCTATGTGGCTGACAAGCTCATCTTCTATGTTGGCAGTTAATTCACCTACAGCCAGGCCACCATCAGAATGGAAACTAAAAAGTTCAACAAAAGAGAAATAAAGTAAGGCAACAGACCATCTCCATCTATGCACCCAGGACAAAGAAAAAACATTCCTATATCCGTGACTGCTGCCCCGACCATGCCATGCTGTCTGAGTTTCAAATTAAAACTAATCCTTAGTTAAAAGTGAAAACAAATGTATACATTATTGTGAGTTCCTGGTATGCTAATTGCCCATTGAGCGACATACCTTCCCTAAAATTCAGGATTCCTATTGCCACAAACCTTAAATGAGCTTAAAATGAAATAAGCCCTAGTCAGCTGTTGGGAGACTTCTGCTCACTCATGCTTTCATACTGGTGGTGGTAAATGTTCAGTGTTTAACATGTTATGAAACCTTTTCAGAGACGCCGCATGGGAGCTGGAGGACAATGCATATCAAGACCTTCTTCAGCGTTACCAGCATTGTGATGAGCAAAAGTGCCTCTGTAAAGATGGGCGGGAGTTTGATGACCCGGAGAGGTAAGGCAAAGTGAAAGGTTGCAGAAAGCATAGTAGTTCCTGGCTGTTTTTCTTTAGATCAGTGCGGTTTACTGTTATGGTGTTTATCTAGCACAGTAGTTCTTAAAATTTTACTTGTTTACCCCCTTATTCCTGATAAATGGGGATCTCACCCCCCCCCCCCAACTGAGTCATTATTGGAATCCAGGCACTCCCACTGTGTCTTTATTGGAATCGGGGCACTCCCACAGGGTCATTTGTGGAATCTGGGCACTCTCACGGATTCATTCTTGGAATGGGGGCACTCCCACGGAGTCTTTCTTGGAATCTGGGCACTCCCACAGAGTCATTTTTGAGATTGAGGCACTCCCACTGAGTCGTCATTGGGAACCGGGGCACTCCCACTGAGTCGTCATTGGGAACCGGGGCACTCCCGCAGAGTCGCCATTGGGAATCGGGGCACGCCCCCTGAGTCGCCAGCACTCCCCCTGAGTTGCCATTGGAAGCTGAGGATCCTGGTTTTAGTCATTACAATGATTTGAACCTCTGAACAATACACTGAAATACAGAAACTAGCATTAATTCATCAAATACACAAATTATTAAATATTGTATTCAATTCTCAAACAAATTGGAAAAAAACTGTTTTAATTTTGATAGGAAGGTTGGAGTTCGAAATTAACTGAGGCCACCCATTGTATATAGTATGTTATGTTTGATGCATTTGACCGCTTCAACAAATCAATATGAGGACACAAGCTTAAGTTTTAACCTCCAGTTTCCAATTCCTTAAAATTTACAGTGTTTTAAAATGCTCAGTCTTGCATTTCGGTTCCTTTATTCATATACTCTTTATTAACCTCGTAATATTTAATTTCTAAGCAGTTGCAGACCCCCTGAATAGATCCCGCTGACCCCCACGGGTCCCCAGACCACATATTTAGAACCACTAATCTAGCTATTAAGGTATAGGCTGGTGGGAGACCCTGCGGGAGTTGGGGGGCAGCAAGGTAGGGGAGTAAAGCTGTAGACAAGGGCAGAGCCGGGCCTGTTTCGTACGAAGTGCCATTACTGTGCAACATAACGTGTTTTTTTTTTTTTTGTTGGTTCTTTTTTTGCGCCCCGGCGGAGACTTTGGTATTATAGAAGGGGTCGCAGACACTTGGTGTGCCCATCCGTAATGATCGTGCTGACAATCTGTGTGCGCCACCACGATCTTCGGGTGCTCCCTCAAATGATAGAATCAATTGGATTTGCACCTGTATGATATTACACACATTACCGACACTGGCACAGGCAGTGCAACCCCGAAGGCACCACTTGAAAGAGGGCACAAGGGTTCCAAGGACTCACAGGCATATCCTCCCCCCCCCCCCCCCCCCCCCCTCCCTGCAGAGTGCATCCTGCATTGGTGCTTCCTCCCAATAATGGAGCAATAGCGGACAGGACCAGACCCTATGCAGGAAGTCCGCCCCTTGCCGGTTGCACCTGGGACACTCATCGCTACGGGCTTGGTAGCCTATGTGTAGCGTGCATGGGGTGAGGTATACTTTATGTACTAAATTGTATTGAAGGAGCTTAAACCGTACGTTTGCACTAATCCTCTGTACCCCTCATGTACCTTCCTCCATTCACTCGGTCAGGGGTTCATTCACTAGCTTATCCCACTTTTGCTAGATTCCAAGAGTCTCTCCCGGGAAATCATCTCAGCGCTCTGTAAACATTGAAAATCAGTCGCCTACCCTGCGCCATGTACAACATGGCTTTCAAAATGTTAGTGGTAATAGGTTCCTCCAGGAGCCCCGGCCAAAGCTCACGGGCAAACTGGAGATTTTCCCATATTGCAAGATTTGGCCTGGTCCTAAATCACAGTATCCTATTTAGTAGTAGTAACTTCGGTTAAAATAACCATGAAAGTATCCCCAAAACTAATAAACAGGGCTCCAACAATCAATATACAAGGAGAATAGTACATAAAACTCGTTTTAGAATGGACCTATGTGCACGAAAATACAGCGTCATCGTAATACTCTTTAAAATTACTCACAATATTCATTTAAAACCTTTCTTATTTTTAGGTAGTATTCCTCCAGGCAATAAAATACAATAAAACTCAGAGGGAGAATGTGCAAAATACAGCATATACTAAGGTGCAAGTTAATTAAAAATATGTATTACTTTAAAAAATGTGCAAATCGAGAGGCAATACATTTGCAAATGTGCATTGGGGACTGTACAACAAATGCATAAAGTGTCCGTGCATATTGTATATAGGCAGCTGAGCAGCGGTGCATCAAAGGTTGCATCAATCTAGGGAACACATCAATCTATAGCATTTAAAACGTGTAATCTTTTAAACCACACTGCTTGCAAACATGTACCTGCAGCAAACACTATTTTTGGTGACTAGTTTTTTTTTTTTAATCCTAAATTCTTCCAGGTGCCTACATGTAGACCTGTTGCAGCAGATTGGAACTAACCATTTGCGACATGTGAGACGATACCCCCTACAGAAGAACAATACACGTTTCTCATCTTCAATACCAGAGCTATATGTAGGGCATATTTTAAGATCTTGGTTAGTGCGCCATTTGCTAGTAAAGGACCTTAAAGGTAGGATTCCATATCGGAACCGTATATACACATTCCTAGTTGAGGATGGGAAAATTAAATCTAAAAATTCTTCACACCTGGATATATGCTTGTGGGCTAGGAAATGTGCGAATTACACACCCATTTTGACTATTCATAGCATAACTGTCATTAATGTAAGCCCAGTATCGAGTTTTTAGCAATTATCGGATTTTGAAATAGTTTTAGGGACGTCCCACAAGTACTGCATTTCAAGTTTAGAAAACCAACTTGATATGGACTTTACCCATGGAAAATCCCCGGCACCTTGATAATTCATTAGCTCTACCAGTGAATCTTTAAAAACTTCAAGTTCAGGTGTGGACCAAAGTCTGATCCAATTTAATAAGCTTTTTAAAATAGCCAAATCGGCAACTCTTTTTATCCCAGCATCCAAATACATGGGGGTTAGCGGTGAGCTCAATAGTAAACCCAGAAGCCTTCTAATAGTTATTCTCGGTAATCATCAATAACTGTAAATTCCCGCATCACCAAATCTCTGCTCCATAAAGAGCAGCTTCCTGTTCATTTGCTCGGTTGGTTTCCACAGTAGGGGAAATTATGCGCGACGTAGTTTGATTGTAAAACCTTAAAATAGCATTAGATCTATGTTCAATCATTTGTGTAGACGTATCCAGTTGACTCGTCCACCTTGGCTTATCTGTGAGTCTGACGCCCAAGTAGTCAAAATATGTACTCTCAAGAGCCTCACCACTTGCATGGATACTGCGACTTCCCTTCTCTATTTCCAAACACCATAAACTTGGTTTTATTTATATTTAATTCTAAACCTCTTGAATTACAAAAATTGTAAAATGTGTCAATTACAATTTGAAGACCCATTGGTGAATTAGATACAAGAAGTGAGTCTACAGCAAAAAGTAAAATGGGTATCTTATTATTCAAAACCGGGGAGTCATTCCTGCAATGTTCTAAAGCATTCACATCATTAATATACAAGGAAAATAAAGTAGGGGGTAAAACTCCTCTCTTTACAGGCCTGCGATCCGTTAGTTCGCGGTTGGGGCCCCAGCGAACTTTTGCCTAGGTATTCATATGCAATTGGGGGGCGGAGCTTAGCTCGCAACGAAGATGGCCGCTTGAGCTCGGAGCTCCGGCGAGCCACTCCATATATCCGCAAATAATCCTTACTCCTACGTCTCCCGAAACAGCGGCGACCCCCAGCGGAACATCCGGAGGTGCTGGGCAGCCGACCGCCGCGATTTCTGGCCCGCTTGAGCGAGGGGGCGCCCTCCGGAGACGTCGACCCAGGAGGCGTCCGAGGCCGCAGATCCACGGCCTCGAGTGAGAGAGACGGCCGACGACGTGACGCAACGTGCGGCCGGCGGCGGCCGCGAGGGACGGACCCGTGGCGCATTGTGGCGGACAGCGGTGATCGGCTGTGGTGACCCGCGACGAGCAAAGAGGCAACAGGCAGCGCTGTGTGCTGGGCGCCGGGAAGTAGTGACCTAGATCGGCGGAGAGCACGCTGGGAGGCCCTGGGTGAGTCCAGCGCTGCTCGGAGAGCGGACGGCCGGCGGCACCCCCTTCGAGCCCCGAGGCCAGCGAGATCAGAGGAGGAGCAACTCGGAGTGAGAGCAGCTGGGGGCAATTCTGGGCCTCGTTGAAGCGGCGGCCTGGGCTGGGGGCGCTGGGGTGCTCGGCAGCGGCAGTGCGGAGGAGGCAACACGACAAGAGAAACCACGGGTGAGGAGCCTCCGGGGCAGAGCTGGGCGAGAACACCACGAGCAGGGAGTGAGAGAAGCGGAGGCAGTGTGGGAGGCCTAACGACGACACGGTGAAGACTGCTGACGGCTGGTACGCCGGGTGGTTCCATCGGGTGCTGCACAAGCCACCAGGGCGCCTGCGGGGGGCTGCCTGCGATCGCGATACAGCCACGCGGCCGCAGGAGCGTGCCCAGGCCGGACGACATCTTGCTGACCGGAGTGTGGGCGCAAGATGGGAAAGCCCGACAAAACCCAGTCGAAACTGAAGTTCGCGCAGCGGCGCCCCCAGACGCAGTCACCGCGGGAGGCGGATCTGAGCCTGCGGAGGACGACCGGGACATGCGGAGCCTCTTGTTGTCCATGGAGAAGGGGTTGCAGAGCGGCATCATTGCCCTGGGCGCGAAGATTGACGCGCTCTCCTACCGAATGGACCGCATGGGGGAACGCCTGGACAAGCACTCGGAACGCCTGGACCAGGCTGATGGTCGCATATCGGAGGTGGAGGGCGCGCAGACGACACTGGATCGCGACCACAGGAAGCTCGAGCGCCAACTGCAGATGCTGCAGGACAAAACGGAGGACTTAGAGGCCCCTTCTCGGCGATGCAACCTGCGAATCACTGGCCTGCCGGAGTCCACTGCCACGGGCCGCATGGAGACCTTCGTAGAAACGCTGCTGATTGCGCTGCTGGGGAAGGATCTGTTCTCCGGGATGTTTGTGGTGGAAAGAGCGCACAGGTCCCTGGGCCCAAGGCCCCCGCCGGGTGCACCGCCCCGGCCGGTCATAGCGAAACTATTGAATTATAGGTACCGTGATGCAGCGCTAAGAGCGGCCCGGGAAAAGAAGACATTGTTCTACGAGGGGTCTCCCATCTCGCTCTACCCGGACTTCACGGCCCGGGTCCAGGAGGCCAGGCGACAGTTTGTCCCCGCCAAAAAGCAACTCCGAGAACTGGGAGTGGACTATGCAATGCTGTACCCGGCTAAGCTGCGAGTCAACCGGCAGGGCAAGTCGCACATTTTCCAAGACCCTAAAGCGCTCCAGAAGGCATTGAAAGACTGGGCGAAGGAGCCGCGCCGGAGTCCGGTGACGTCGCCGCGGGGGGATGAGAGAGCCGACGACCTGGACGCACAGGACTGACCATGAGTGCAGGTCCCACCTTGTTGGTACATTTGGGGTGACAGGATTGGCGGAAGAGATGTAAGCATTGGAGGGCACGGGTGGGGGGAGTTTGGACTATATCGCTATGGGGTACAGTACATTGTGAGATGCACCCCCCCCCCCCCTGATTCGGCGCTATAGGGACTCACATGGACAGTGACTCATCCCCCAATTGCTCTAATCCTGTATAGGGTTGTAGTTGACGCTGCTGGGGCCTCCAATCTGGGAGGACCGAGGGAGGGACTGGGAGATATAACAGTGGCTCGCTGGACCGGGCGGCGGCAGTTAGGTGTTAGGTGCTTCCACACTAGTGTGTGAGCGCTGAGCGACCTCCGCCCGCGTGTGCGTCCCACACCTTTAAAGGTTCAAAGTTATGGGTGGGGTGGCGGGAGGTAAGGGGTGCCCAAGTTTGGGAATCTGCAAGGCCGAGTTGGGGTGGGTCTTCTGTGGGTGGGGGGGAGGGAGGGGTTTGAGTTACGGGGGTTTGAGGTCACTAAGTCGGGGTGTGCGTTTTGATCTGCTTGTAAGCTCTTGCGCTTGGCGACGCGCTCAGTTGAAGGATTTGCACCCTAGAGCAAGCTATGGCTGACACCGAAGCGGCCACACCTGAGAGGCACGACACACTCAGAATCCTCACTTGGAATGTAAGGGGACTTAATGATTACCGCAAAGCCCGAAAGGTGGTGTACTATCTTAAGAGGCATAGGATAGATATAGCTTTCCTACAGGAGACACATCTCCCTAACAACAGCCCTATCCTACGCACTAGGGACCTTAGGGAGGCACATGCGGCGGGGTTCACTACACACTCTCGAGGGGTGTTGACGTGGGTGAGCCCGCGGGTGGAGCACAGAGTGCAGTACATGGCCTCGGACAACGCGGGCAGGTATGCGCTCACGCGCTTCCAGGGAAAGGGCATGGATTTACTCCTGGTTAACTGTTATGGGCCGAACTATGACTGCCCTGAGTTTTTCACAGCGCTGACAGCGGCGGTGGGGGATGCAGGCGCGCGGCATGTGCTTTGGGGCGGCGACTTTAATGTAGTTTTGGACCCGGAGCTGAATCGCTCAGGCGGCCCGAAACTAGCGCAACCGGCGGCAGCGAAGGCGATTGCTCGAGGTATGCTCTGTTTGGATCTCGTTGATTTGTGGAGAACTCGTAACCCGGAAATAGGGAGCTACACACATTACTCCGCATACCATAACCTGCATACGCGTATAGATTACTGGCTACTATCTGCGCCCCTCCTGCCGCAGATACGCGAGTGCACGGTACTCCCGCGCACGCTTTCCGACCATTCGCCGATACTGCTCTCCCTGACGGCGCCCAGAAGGGTCCCCCCGCCGTTTCTCTGGCGATTTCCCCCATACTCGCTGCAAGATCCCCTGTTCAAGGAGGAGCTGACTGCCGCGATCGAGCTATTCTTTGCCACCAATCTAGGCTCCGTGGAGGACTTCCAGACAGTTTGGGAGACCTTTAAGGTCCACATTCGCGGTGTGGCGATGGCCAAACACTCGGGGGTACTCCGAGATATCCGGCGACGCCGGAACGTGACCTGGCTGCACTTGAGGCAAGACTGCTGGAGACGGGTGGAGAGGACGCTGCTGCGGAGCTAAAAACACTCCTGGCAGAGTACCACGAAACTGCTGATGCAGAGGTGCTGCATTTGGGGAAGTACGCTACGGCCAGGGTTTATGGTGAGGGTGATAGACCGGGGTCGGTGTTAGCTAATCTGCTCAAGGCTAGCAGACGCAGACCTGCCGTCACGCAGATCAAGTCGGGGGATGGCTCGCTGCTCCTGACAGATGAGGAGGTGGTGGAGCGATTCAGGACGTATTATGCCGCGCTCTACGCTTCTCGGCAGGCGGGGATGGAAGACAGCATAGGGGACTACCTTGACTATATAAAGTTGCCGTTCCTAGCGAACGAACACAGGGAGTTTCTATCCCTGCCTATCGAGAGGGATGAAATTCTAGAGGCTCTGGCGGGCATGAAGGCGCAGAGCGCCCCTGGAGCTGATGGCCTCACGGTCGCGTTCTACCGCGCTTTTATAGACCAGCTTTTGCCGCACGTGTCGACGCTGTTCGACGATATGTGCATTAAGGGACATATGCCACCGTCCATGCGCGAGGCGCTATTGGTCGCTATTCCAAAGCCGGGAAAACCACCCGATGAGTGCAGCTCCTATCGACCACTATCGCTGCTCAACGTGGATGCGAAGCTGTATGCCAAGGTCCTGGCCACCCGGTTGGCCCTACTCGCTCCCGAGCTGGTCGCCCCAGAGCAGGCGGGGTTCATGCCCGGCAGGAACCTCACGTACAATTTGCGGACAGTGTTTGGCGTCATGCAACATGTTCGCCCTGACGTGCGCGCGCTCGCTGTCTTCCTCGACATGGAAAAGGCCTTTGACTCTGTCGAATGGCCATTCATGCGACAGGTCCTGACTAGAATGGGGCTAGGCCCGATCTTCCTCCAAATGATAGGGGTGCTGTATAGTAGCCCCACGGCGAGAATACGATTGGGCGATCGAGTCACGGAACCAATAGCAATCTCGAGGGGCACGAGGCAGGGCTGCCCCCTATCGCCTCTGCTGTACGCCCTGGTGGCGGAGCCGCTGGCATGCGCTATGCGTGAATACCATAGCCTGCGAGGTATTAATTTTCCAACTTGCAGGATAACGATATCCACGTATGCAGATGACACCCTGCTGTATGTCAGGGACCCAGAAAATAACCTGGCCCCGGTACTGAGGGAGGTTGTTCAATTTGGAGCGCTCTCCGGGCTGAAGGTTAACTGGGACAAGTCGATCGTGTTCCCGCTGACACCGGTCACGACCCCATTTGATATGGAATACCCGTTGCGCTGGTCGGAGGACCCGATCCGATACCTGGGGATACAGCTCCATAGGGACTCAGAAGTGGTGCTGTCTGAGAATTACGGGAGGGCCATCAGTAAATTGGAGGACGACGTGGAGACCTGGATCAAGCTGCCCCTTTCGTTATTGGGGCGCATATCCATCATGAAAATGGTGGTGCTCCCTCGGTTTCTGTTTCTGTTTGCGAACATCCCCATGGTGCTGTCCCGCGCTTTCTTCGCGCGGCTACAGGCATCAATGCTAAGGCTGGCGTGGGGTGGCAAGCAGGCGCGGACAAGCTGGAGAGTGCTGACGCTACCTTACCAGATTGGTGGCCTAGGAGCACCCGACATGGAGCTGTACTATCGGGTGGCGCAGGGGGCTCAGGCGCATAGCTGGATCCACGGGGGTGAGACTGTCCCGTATCTCAAGTTAGAGACATTATTTGCGGCGCCGCTACCGCTCCCCGCGGTCATTTTTGGGCATCCGGATCGTCGCACGGGATTCCTTGATTCCTTGAACTCCACTAGGCATGCCTGGAACTGTATACTGCAGCGCGAATCGGGGGCGCAGCTATATTCACCGGCAATGTCAATTGCTTGGGCGGTGTGGCTGGCCCCTTGTAATGAGGAAGCAGTGCGGCGAACACTTAGCGAGATGGGTGTACTCACCGTGGGCGACATGTTTGCTGACGGCCAAGTCAAGACGTGGGAGGCGGTGGCGGCCTTGGGCAACGAGGGCACGCAGCTGCAGCGTTTTCAGTATCACAGAGTTAGACATGCCTGGAAACAGTTGTTGGGGGGTGACATGGAGGAGCCGGCGGAGGTTCCGGAACTGACATACATAATTAAGAATGATAACCCCCGCGGGCTGATCTCTAAGCTGTACCGAATGGCGCAATCTCATAGGGTGCACGAGTTTGCAAAAAGCAGGCTGGACTGGCAAAGGGACTTAGGGATCACAATTGACGATGCTATGTGGGCGTACTGCTGCACGGGGATCAAACGCATCTCTCTGCATGGCAGACATCGACTCGTCCATTTCAAGTTCCTCAACAGGTACTACTACACACCAGAGCGCTTGCATAGATATGGACTGCGTGACGACCCTGTATGTGAACGGTGCACACACCCGGCTGCGGACTTCCTACACCTAGCGTGGCACTGCCCGGGCATATACAGCTACTGGGAAGCGGTATTCCAACAGATAGTGGGGGTGACGGGGGTGGCGCTGGCTCTGGACCCGGCAGTGGCGTTATTGGGGCATTCCAGAGTGGTGCCGAAGGCGGCCCGACGCCTGGTGGATATGGGGATGCTTGTTGCGAAGCGACGAGTTGCGATGAGCTGGATGCGTGGCCCCGTGCCCACGGTGGAGCAGTGGAAGCGAGATGTGCTATACTGCTGCACCCAAGCGGAGAGGTTCAGTGAGTTGCTGCCACCGCGTAGTCGGCCTAAGAACTTCTGGGAATTGTACGTGGAGTACCTGAGCGGTCGGGAGACTGGCGCGGGGAGCCCGGAAGGGGGTCCTGATACGGAGACTACAGTAGAGGAAGCTTCCGGGAGCGGTGAGGGTATGGGGGACGCATGAAGAGAATGAGGGGCGGCTGAGTGCGGGACACGAATGGGGCTGCGACTGACTTAGGACCTCACTTGTTTAGTTGGGATGGGTGGGCTAGGGGAGTTGGGGGTAATCGTGGGGGGACAAAGGGGGCTGGGAGTTTATGGCCAAAAAATGCGAGACTGTGCCCTACGTTCTGGGGGGAGGAGCACTCTAGACCCGGCCACCGGCAGGGGGCCTGCCCTGTACAAGAGCGTCGCGATGGAGGGACACTCGAGAAGCAGGGGATATTAATTCAGTCATTCACGGCGATGCCCGACCTCCGGGATGTGGGATAGCCGGTACAGTTGGTTGTGACATGCTAAAAGAAGGCGGGCCCCAGGTTGGTGGCACGCGGATATGTTCATGATTATGCCTTGTTTTGCAGTCAATAAAAACATTTTAAAAAAAAAGGTATTCATATGCAATTTATTTATTGTGGGTACTAGGTTAACTGGGACCCCCCCATACTTGTCAGGGCTTGCCAGAAGGCAGAACGTGGTATGAGATCAAATGCGACTCTGAGGTCAATAAAAGCTACATATAAGTTTTGTAGCATGAAGCCTCTTCTAGATTAGGTGGTTATGTCCGGAATTGTCCATTTTTTTTTCTTTTATTTTTTTGTTTTTGTCGCTGTTGACCACCATTTGGTGCCAGGTACGTCCCCTGAGTGACGTCAGACAGTATCCTGGATGTCGACGTGAGTTGTGGCCATCTTCAGATTCTTTTTTCCGCCATTGGGTCTGGAAGCAAGACTAGAAGCTCCGAAGAAAGTTTTTCGATTTTCCCGGAAAAGACTTAAAAGATTAGCATCGAAGGATCATTGCAGAGAAACCAAACGAGTGACACAGCACCTGAAGACAGGAGCAGGGTGTCCGTTTAAACACCAAAGGACCAATCCGGTCCACAAATGGCAAACTAAGGGTAATGGAGAACACCCCTTTCAAATTCTCCTAAGTGCTACCACAAGTACGCACAGCGCGACCCACACGACGTGTGCAATCTGTGCCTGACGAAGGACCATCAAGACCAGGATTGCGAGGCCTGCGCAGCATTCCAGCCGAAAACGCTCAGGACACGTCGACACCAAAGATAGGCTCACTACACCAAAATGTCTCAGCCGTCGAAGAAACCATCCATGAGGGACATGGGGTTTCTCCAAAAATGAAGAGGAGCATGGGGCTCCAGCAGAATCGACACACGAAGGATTGGACGTCGAAATACTGGAAACTGACTCCAAACAAATTCACGCGGAAAAGCAGGCCAAAGAGTCAAAAAAGAAGACTCAGAAGGTAAGACACACAGATCCGTCGGATCGAAGGGCCACAAACATAAAATGCTCAAGGCAGCCCTAACGCTGAGCAAGAAGGCGATCGAGGGTCAGCCGTGACCAAAGGAATCCCACGGAACCCATCCAAAGGTTACCGAAAAGGAAAGATAGCAAAAGGCACCGAAGCCAAGAGTCTACACCGAACCCACAAAAAAGGGCTTGCTAAAAGGTGATGCCGAAAAGAAGAGAGTCCCCAGCCTCAGACGGCGAGAGGGCCCTCGAGGTCAAAAAGAGGACTCCAGGAGGAAATGGCTCTGCTCCTACAAAAGTAAAAATAATTTGTCGCATCACTAAAGGATTTTCGAATCCCTAAAGCACCTGCAGTTGAACCAGAGCTGGAAAATGACGACGCCGAAGAAGCAGAAGACTCCGAGGGTGAGGAAGAAGGGATCTTTGACTCCCCACCAATGCCGGAACCTCGAGGCGAAGACCCAGAGGAATACGGAGATGTCCCGGAGGAAGAGGAAAACTCAGAAAACTTCGAGGACACATGGAACGATCTCGACACCGAGAGCCCAGAAGAAGAGATCACAAACTTCTCAGTCTTTAGTGTTGCCATTACGGTGCTGTGGTGCTCGTGTTTGACGAGCTCTCAGCACCATGTACTCTTAAATGGCAGCACTGCACTTACAGTGCTCAGGAATGGACCTGGGCACTGTAGGGGCACAGGGCTCCTGCTCCTGTGCCCACACCATTGGCATAAGGCACCCAGCTAGAGGGGTGGCTGATGTATGCCATGGCAGTGTAGGTGATGGACATGTCGACTTTGTTTTTGTCTTGCACCCAAACACTCAGCCTGCAAAGGCAGTGTGTGTAAGGGTACAGGCCTCTAAGGGTGGCACAAGGAGTGCTGCAGCCCTTAGAGGCCTTCCCTGGTCACAAGGCCCTGGGTACCTAGGGTACCATTTACCGGGGGCTGACATGTGGCCAGGGTTTGCCAATTTGGGTTTGGTTTGTTTTAGGGAAGGAACATAGCCCCTGGGCACCTGATTGGCAGGAGTCCAGGGCACACTCAAAGTACATTCAGCAAAAAGTGGGGTCATACCATCCAAGAAAGATGGCACTTTCTCACACTGTTCCTATGTGTTAGTGCTTGGGGAAGATTGTGAGGGTCCACTGGACCCTTATGAATACTAGCGTTCGAGGCATGTGGGCTGCTGAATTCATATCTGTGCATAGATCGCCGCCTAGTGTTGGGTCCGGATGTTTGCACGTTGTTGTCCTGGAAGAGTCTTCGAAGTATCCTTGGATAGGTGACTCCTCCCATGGACTACAGTGCGCATGGGCATCCTCTCCATCCTCAGATTGTTTTTTTCCGCCATTGGGTTCGGATGTGCTATCTTAGCTCAAGTTAGGAAAAACTTTTGTCGAGGCCACAAGGCCTTTAGTTCGCGTCGGTACTGTTTATCGATCGGGTTTCGATACTTTTTGTTAATTTACTAACTTTCAGCACCGACTTTGTTCGCATTTGCCTGTCCATCGACTCTACTTCGACGATGGAATCCAGGACGCCATTCAAAAGGTGTCCGGTATGCAATGCGAAGTACCCACACATCGACGTCCATCCGGTGTGCAACAAATGCCTTTCGCCGGACCACGACGAATCGACATGTATGGCCTGTGCCCGGTTCCGTTCAAAGAAGACTCTGCGGAATCGTCGAGCGGCGAGGCTCGAAGCGCAGCACGCGGCACCGGCCCCAGCTGACATCTTCGACGAGGCTGACGACGTCGAAGAAGTAGAAGTCTTACCCTCCAGTCCCGTTTCCGAACACGAACACGAACCCGGATCGGACGAGGCCGACGAGTCACTCTTCCACAGAGGTGAAGACGACACCGAGGTAGGAGACGACGAGGAGGCCTTAGGAGCCGAAGAGAGTAGCTCCGATGATGAACAAGGCCTACCTGTTCAGACCGAAATTTCACCAGCGCCACAGACTATGGCTCCGGTCGAGGGATCGCCTTCGGGCCTTACCCGAGACCTATCACGCAGTCCTTCGGCCCCGCCCTCGGGCCCGGCCTCGGACGTTCAGCGGCAGCCATTACCGCTTAAGCCAGCTGGTTTCCCTTCCACGAAACCGAAACCGAAAGCTGCTCAGGTTCCTACGAAACCGAAACTGAAAGTGGCGCTAGTCGGATCGAGGCCTTCAACACCTTCGACGCCAGCGCACCGGGTCGGCACCGACCGCACCAAGAGAGACTTCGGTGCCGAACTCGAGACGGGCGACATGGGAGTCGACAAACGGAAGAAGGTCATCGGCGCCGACAAACCTGCCCGGTTACCGGCGTCGACGCCACCGACACCGAGGGCCGTCCCGCCTGCTACGCCTCGCAGCACTCCCTCGACGACACCAAAACCTCACGTGTCGAAGACGTCGACGGTGATCTCCGCACCTCGACTCGATGCGCCACGGGCGCAGAAGATATCTGCAGCCGCCTCGACGACCCTGGCGGGGGCCACGACCTCTAAGGCGCCCCGAGTACGGCCTGGCGCGATGCCAGGCTGCAGATCCAAGGACGCCCTCCAGGACCCGTCGGGTTCCGGTTCGGCTCCGGCGGTTTCGTCGGTGCCGACCAGCATTACCTTCGGCTTGCCTCCACCCACAATCCCGAAGGCGTTTCAACTCAGGACACAGGTCACCAAAACTGCGGTTACACCTGTCGAGCCGTCTCCGTCACACGTCATCGACGCCGACACTGGCAGGATGATTCTCCACGGCCGAAGGATAACTTCGGAACCGCCATTGGAGCCTTTCAGGATCCCGCTAAAGAGGAAGCTGCCTGTGGACTCAGAACCTCTCCTGTATGAACCCTTCTATTCACCCTACCAGGATCCACACCGGGCCTCCCCCACACGCTCCGACACGGATGCATTGGGGGACTACTTGGATGAACAAGTCCCCTACCATGTGGACACGGACCCTGATGACCAGCAGGACCCTGACCAAACTTGGGGCGACCCTGCAGACCCCAGTGCACCTCTTGATGCACAGGACACACAACTATATGGGCCAAAAACATCACCCACAGAGGATACTGCGGCGTTCAACGCTCTGATTGAACGTGCGGCAAACAACCATGATGTACAGCTTCACTCTGATATCATCGAAGATGACTTTCTAATGGACACCTTTGCATCCTCAGAAAGACATGTAAAGACTCTGCCAATGTTGAAGGGGGTCCTCAAGCCAGCCACTGACATTTTCAAGGAACCCACCAGGGCACGAGTGATAAACCCCAGGATCGATAAAAAATACAGATCAGCACCTGGGGATCCTACTTACATCAGAGGCCAATTACCACTCGACTCCATCGTTGTGGCGAATGCCCGCAAGAGGGCACACTCGCAGACAACGGGTGACGCTCCTCCCCCGGACAAAGAGTCCAAGGTGCTAGAGACCTCCGGCAAGCGAGTTGCCGCACAAGCTGCAAACATATGGCGCATAGCTAACACTCAAGCGCTCCTCGCTCGCTACGATAGAGCGCACTATGACACACTGGAGCAACTTCTTCAGCACCTCCCTGACCCCTACAAAGAAGGTGCAGAAATCCTTATCAGAGAGGGACAGCTACTCACAAATGCTGCCATTAAATGTGCACTAGACGCTGCAGACACGGCTGCCAGGGCCATCAACACTAGCGTCATCCTACGACGTCACGCTTGGCTACGTATCTCAGGATTCAAGCCTGAGGTACAAAACAATATACTTAATCAGCCCGTCAACCCCGACTTTTTGTTCGGACCTGAGGTTGACACCACCCTCGAGAAGATAAAAAAGGACACGGACACTGCAAAGTCCATGGGCGCCCTACAAACTCAGTCCTTTCGGAGCGGCTCCTTTCGTCGCCCCGGAAACAAGGGGGCAGGTAGAGGACAGGGGTCACAACAAACATATAACAAGGGTAATACGCAGACCACCTACGATAAGAACACCCGAGGTGGCTATCGTGGCTCCAGTACCAAGGGCAGAGGACGTGGCTACGGCAACACCAGGTCCTCCCCCAAGAACAAGCAGTGACGCCCTCTCCCTTCCTCCCGACCACATAACACCTGTCGGGGGAAGGCTACAACGGTTCCTGTCCACGTGGAACTCCATCACCACGGACAGGTGGGTCAAAGATATTATAAAACACGGTTACTGTCTGGAGTTAACTTCCACTCCACCCACAATACCACCAAGAAACCGTCCTATGTCCTCAGAGCACTTAACGCTCTTACAGCAAGAGGTAGAAAGTATGCTTCTAAAAGGCGCTATCGAGCTCGTACCCATCCACGAGCAGGGCACGGGGGTTTACTCCCTCTACTTCTTAATTCCAAAAAAGGACGGGTCGCTCAGGCCTATATTAGACCTGAGACCCCTGAACCAGTACATTCTTTCAGAGCACTTTCACATGCTCACTCTACAGCAAGTCCTTCCGCTTCTCAAGCAGGGAGACTTCCTAGCATCACTGGACCTCAAGGATGCGTACTTCCACATACCCATCCACCCCTCACACAAAAAATACCTCAGGTTTACTGTTCAGGGGCAGCACTATCAGTTCAAAGTCCTTCCCTTCGGCGTGACAACAGCGCCCAGGGTTTTCACGAAGTGCCTAGCTACGGTGGCAGCACACTTACGGAGGCAGCATATACACGTCTACCCCTACCTAGACGACTGGCTCGTTCAAGCGAAGTCGGCCCAGCAATGTGCAAGCCATATGTCCCGCACCATTCACCTTCTTCACAGTCTGGGATTCTCACTAAATTACCCAAAGTCCCATCTCCAGCCCGCACACGTACAACAGTACCTGGGCGCGACTATAGACACTCTGGCGGCCTCAGCTCAGCCAAGTTTAGTGAGGATCAACAGCATACAACTGCTGATCTCCAAGTTCAAACACAATCACTCGCTTCCAGCGCGAGTGTTTATGCAGTTGATAGGCATGATGGCCTCCTGCATCTTCATAGTCCCGCACGCGAGATTACATATGCGCCCACTTCAGGAGTGCCTAGCACGTCAGTGGAATCAGGCTCAAGGACAGTTGAAAGACCTAGTGTTGGTGAGCGGTCGGGCATACAACTCTCTGCATTGGTGGAATCCACAAAACCTTTGCAAGGGGCGACCGTTCCAAGAGCCTGTTCCACAAATAGTACTGACAGCGGACGCGTCTCTCCAGGGATGGGGAGCTCATGTACTACACTACACAGTGCAGGGACTATGGACGACACAACAGAAGAAGATGCACATCAACCTTCTGGAACTGATGGCAATCTTCCTGGCCATGAAGGCTTTCAAAGTACATCTGTGCAACAAGGTCGTGTTGATCCGGACGGACAACATGACCGCAATGTACTACATACAGAAACAGGGAGGGACACACTCTCCACAGTTGTCTCATCTGGCTCAGAGCATGTGGAAGTGGGCCATTCAGAGGAACATGTTCCTCATGGCAGAACACCTCCCCGGCAAGGACAACCAGATGGCGGATCTGCTCAGCAGACACAGCCACCAGATGCACGAGTGGGAGTTACACCCATCAGTACTCCAACCGTACTTCCAGCAGTGGGGTCACCCAGAGATAGACCTATTCGCGACAAGCGAAAACGCAAAATGCTAAAGCTTCGCCGCCAGATTCCCACATCCGCAGTCGCAGGGCAATGCGATATGGATGAACTGGTCCGGCAGATTTGCGTACGCTTTTCCCCCAGCACCGTTGATACCGCTGGTGGCTCGCAAACTCCGACAACACTCCCTGACACTCGTCCTAGTTGCTCCCACGTGGGCACGCCAGCCGTGGTACACCACCTTCCTCGAACTTTCCGTGGTACCGCATCAAAGGCTGCGGATCAAACCCGCGCATTTGACGCAGAACCATGGAGAGGTTCAGCACCCAGATCCGCAACAGCTGAACCTGGCGATCTGGCTCCTGAAGTCCTAGAGTTTGGCTATCTCAATCTGCCACCTGACTGCATGGACATCATCAAGGAGGCCAGGAGACCCACTACAAGAGCTTGCTATGCAGCCAAATGGAAAAGGTTCGTCATTTATTGCGGTAATAATGACATTAACCCGCTGGACGCATCCATCCACGACATCATATGTTACCTCTTACACCTATACCGATGCAATCTGGCGTACACCTCTATACGTGTCCATTTGACCGCAATATCAGCCTATCTGCAAACCAGGCAGCACCTCTCTCTATTCAGAGTGCCTGCCATCAAAGCATTCTTGGAAGGACTCAAACGAGTCATTCCACCTAGTCACCCACCGGCTCCAATGTGGAACCTCAACTTGGTCCTCACACGCCTGATGGGTCCACCCTTTGAACCTCTACACTCATGCGAGATTCAATTCCTTACCTGGAAAGTAGCCTTCCTGGTAGCGATCACTTCCCTAAGAAGAGTTAGTGAACTCCAGGCACTAACCGTTCAAGAGCCATTTATTCAGGTTCACGCCAACAGGGTCGTACTACGTACCAACCCCAAATTCATGCCCAAAGTAATATCGCAGTTCCACATGAACCAGACTATTGAACTGCCCGTTTTCTTCCAAAACCCACAAACTGTTGCAGAGCGGGCATTACATACACTAGATGTACGGAGGGCCCTCATGTACTACATCGACAGGACTAAGCCCTTCAGGAAGACAAAACAACTATTCGTTGCCTTTGCCCCACACCACAAAGGTAACGCCATCTCCAAAGCAGGGATAGCCAGATGGATAGTTAAGTGTATTCAAATCTGTTATCAAAAGGCAAAACGCACATTAACTATTCCACCACGAGCCCACTCAACACGCAAGTTGGGGGCTTCCATGGCCTTCCTAGGAAATATTCCCCTGCATGATATATGCAGAGCAGCCACATGGTCCACTACACACACATTTACAAAACACTATTGCGTAGATGTGCAGTCAAAACAGCAGGCAGCTGTAGGACAGGCTGTTCTCAAAACACTTTTTCAGACCGCTGCAGCTGGCACGGGTAGCCGCCGCCAATAGAGGGCACTGCTATGTATTCTATGCACAGATATGAATTCAGCAGCCCACATGCCTCGAACTGAATATGCTACTTACCAGTATGCATCTGTTCTTGGCATGTAGGGCTGCTGACATTCATATCGCCCTCCCTCCTCCCCGGCGCCTGTCGCAGCTGCAGCTCTCAGAATTATTGCAAGCATGGTCATCACTTTCTGTATCTACTCCATCACTGCCACAATGGCGAAAAACAATCTGAGGATGGAGAGGATGCCCATGCGCACTGTAGTCCATGGGAGGAGTCACCTATCCAAGGATACTTCGAAGACTCTTCCAGGACAACAACGTGCAAACATCCGGACCCAACACTAGGCGGCGATCTATGCACAGATATGAATGTCAGCAGCCCTACATGCCAAGAACAGATGCATACTGGTAAGTAGCATATTCATTCTAGACCCCAATGAGGACAACTGGTGTGAGAATTTGATTGATGCCATAGGACTTGACACCTCCACAGATTGGCTTGGTGTCTCCTTCCTTGGCTACAGAGGAGAAAGGCTCATTTGCAATGATGGTGAGGGGTGCGCCAAGGTCCTGGACCTTACTCTACCCTCTGTGGCTGTCAGGGAAAAGGTTTAACGGAGGTGCTTCAACCAGGAATCCTCTATCCAAACCAGTTCTACTGTTGAAGCCATCACGGAGCTTCTATTCACGGCCTGGTCCAAGCCCTACACTGGCTTCTGTGAATGGGGCAATAGCGCACTGCCATTGCCCTACCCCAGGCAACCCCAACTTCCTCACCCCTTTAGAGCTTGGTGGTCCAAGCCTTCACGACCAAACTAAATCCTGGTGCATTCCCTAACACTCCACTGGACACGAAATCCAAGAAGCTGGATACTTTTGCAAGATGTTTTCCTCTAGCTGCCTGGCACTGTGTTCGAAGAAACCCCATGCTTTTTGGGACGATACTCCCTCTCACTCTGGTACTCTGTTCCGCAGATGCTGCCTAAGGTCTTGGGGGATGCTCGATCCATACTCTCCTAAGCTATTGCGGATGTGAGGGGCCCCATTAAGTTCCCTATTCATTTGGACTGGATACGACTCACTCACTGTGCAGAGCGGTTTCATGGTCTGTAGCCCTGAGGCATCATGCCCTGTTGAGAACTACTGGCTTTCCAGGGGATATCCATGCTTCTCTCATGGACATGCCCTTTGCTGGCTCAACTATTCAGAGGCAAGGCGGAGCCGCGCTAGAGCTCTTTGAGGACAGCAGAGCTGGAGCCAGGTCCTTGGCCCATCTATAGCCCCTCGGCAACCCCAGTCTGCCTTTTTGCTGCTTTGGTGGCCATGGAAGGGGCTTCCAGCCTAGTCTCTACCCGCCCAGTCACCAAAGCACACAAGCTTCCCAGCTCCCGCGTAGATGAGGACACCACGCCCACAGGCCTCGTGGGTCAGGTAGATGGAGATTAGGCCAGTTCACCACTCCTTCGGCAGCCACAGCTTCCAAGCCCCTTTAGTTTGCCCTCTGTATGTCCTCTCCACCCAGTAGGAGGCAGGATATTCCATCACCTGCACCACTAGAGGTCCATAACAGCTGACCGCTTGGTCCTCCTGATTGTCTGAAGGGACCATTCCCTCCCCTCTGTTTTAACCCCTCTACCCATGCCACCTACTTGTGACAGTCTGACGTATGTCTACATCTCCCTACTCTGCCAGGAAGTGGCAGCCTCTTAGCCAAAGTAGCCATAGACAGGGTGCCGGCTGCAGAAGTAGGTCGTTGATGCTGTGCACTGTACTTCTTGATGCCGAAGAAGGATTGAGACCTTCATCCTATCTTAGACCTGCACCCTCTCAATTTCTTCCTAAAGAAGAAGAAATGTAAAATGCGCACCCTTGCTCTGGTTAGCAGGGTCCCATTGCACTACCAATCAACATCATTACCAGTGAGCAAAAAGTGGGGGTGAAGGTCGAAAAGGGCATTTTCCTACAGTCAACAAGCCATGATTGGGTCATTGGTAGAGCCCTCCTCCTTCCCAACCAGATCTGACAGTAGTAACAGATGTGTAACTCCTGGGCTGGGGACGCCATCTGGGAGAGGTGGAGCTCAGAGGACTCTGTTCTCCAGTGTAATCTGGACTCCATCTGTTGGAGCGCCGAGCGATTTGACTGTCATTGAAAGCCTTTCTACCCTCTATTAAGGTACTGCAACAAACAGGGGGGTTGGGGTCATGAACCCACCGTCGATGGGCCTTGCGTCTCTGGACTTGGCCGGAACGTCAGGGCATCTCCCTGGTATTTCAACTGGCTGGATCTCTCAAGGCGAGAGTGGACGAACTCAGCCGGCAATGCCTAGCTGATCACTAATGGCACCTCCATCCGGAGGTGGCCAAGGTCTTTCTGCAGAGGAAAGAACCTTGGTTAGATCTGTTCGCCACCGCTGAGAATGCACGTCAGCACTTCTCCGTGCTGTAGTTTCCAAGGAGTATCTTGCTGGAGACGCTTTTTGTCTGTAGTGGAGCTCAGGCCTATTGTATGCCTTTCCACCCATACGAGTCTTGGCCAGAGTTTTCAAGATCGAAAATGACCAGGCTCAAGTTATCCTTGTGGCTCTGGACCAGGCTCGGAGAGTCTGGTATCCTGAGCTGTTGGGCATGTCCTTTGGTCCTCCGATCAGGCTGCCCCTTCGGGAGGATCTCCTTTTTCAGCAGCAGTGAAGGATTCTGCATCTGAACCAGTCAGTGCTCCACTTTCATGCGTGTAGACTGAGCGGGGACAGTTTGCAACTTTCGACCTTCCATCCAAAGTCTGTAACATTCTTTGCAGCTCAGTGTCCCTCCACCAAGACAGTAGATGTCAGTCTTTAGCATAAGTTTGTGACATGGTGCACAGCCAAACAGATTGACCCCTTATCAGCCTTCCTTTCTTTGTCCAAGTCTTATTTATCCTTACTCTTGCCCAGCAGGGCTCTGCATGGGGCACGTTAAAGGGTTACTTATCTGCCAGCTCTGCTTTCCTGTGGCTGCTAGATCAACCTTCCCTCTACGAGTCCACTATTGTAAATGGGTTCCTTCAAGGTCTCCAGCACATGTTTCCACCAACTCCATTCATTATTCCTCAGTGAGAACTTCATTGGTTCTTACTTTTCTGGTGTACACTCCCTTTGAGCCGCTTCATACCTGCCCTGTTAGGCTTCTCACCATCAAGACTGCCTTTCTGTTGGCGAATACATATGCCTAGGAGGTTAGTGAACTGCAGGCGCTGTCCTCTCCGCCTCCATACGTGTCTCTCTTCCCAGACAAGCTGGTCCTTCTTGTCGAAAGTAGTAACCCTGTTCCACTTTGGCCAGTCATAACTCTGCCTACCTTTTACTCTCTGCCTCATCCCTCTAAAGGGGAGAGAGTCCACCGGCTGGACCCAAAAAGCATTGTTGCTCTATCTTGATCGCACAAAACCGTTGCGGGTGGACTCAACTCTTTGTTGGATATGTCAGGACCATTAAAGATACGGCGATTCAGAAACGAACATGAATCATCGTACTCTGCATTAAAATCTTCTACGCATTGGCCAAGAAGCAGCCTTCGGAGGCTTGCGTGCGCCTGCCACCACATCAAAGGCTGCAACCACTGCGTTAGCGCGTGGAGTTAGGTCCTGGATATTTGCCAGGCAGCAATGTGGGCCTCGCTGCATACGTTCACCAAACACTACTGCCTGGACTCTTGGGTTTGTCGGGATGGAGACGCTTGGTTGTTCAGTTCTGCAGGACTTTCTGGTTTTAATGGGGTTCGTAGACCCACCGCCGGGAAGGTATTGCTTGGGTATCCATTCTAAGGTCAGGAATCTACAGCTAATAGGCTCCATCAGATGAACAAGTTTCTTACCTTCGGTAACACCTTATTTGGTAGAAGCTCTATCTAGCCGCAGATTCCGCCTTCTCTGCAAACTGATTTTAGAGTTAAAGGCTGCTCCCCTTTTCAGGGCACTTGTTCCATACACCGTGGTCAGTGTTCTTCATGGCGCCGTGCTTCTTGCATGGGACATCGTCAAAAGAAACTGACCTGAGTATGCTATGTTGGCTCCTATACAGGGACTGTGCACGTCACTTCCAGTTTGGATGATGCCAATGACTCCACGCTTAGCCGAACTACACCACCTGCTGCTGAGTAGTGGTACTGCTCACAAACAAATTCCGAATCCAGACTCCCGCCTGGGGATAATTCTAAGGTAAGGTTTCTGTGGCTAGATAGTCTCTACCAGATAAGACATTACTGAAGGTGCCTCACTTGTTCGTCATGGCAGGGGTGGAGCTGCCGGTTGTTTAACAGATGTAGCTCCCTCTGCAGAATGTGTTGCTTCAAAACTTTGCAGAAAAAGGACCACCCGGTCATCCAGTTCATCCACAGTGGCTGAACTCTTTCCCTTGTGTCCCTCTATCCTTCCAAGAGCACATGCTGTGAAGCACATGCCTTGATTTTGGAGAAGTCATTATTCAACTGAACAAAAGGGCCATAGAGTTGGTACCTGTAATGGACTGTTGCCTTGTAAATTTGTTCATTTGGCAGAGAAAGTTCACAGTACTGATGAAGCCAAGATCAGCTGGATCTGAACAGAAACGTCTAGTTG
Source organism: Triturus cristatus (assembly GCF_964204655.1). Lineage (NCBI taxonomy): Eukaryota > Metazoa > Chordata > Amphibia > Caudata > Salamandridae > Triturus > Triturus cristatus. The sequence continues at coordinate 1,259,210,088 of NC_140592.1, forward strand.
GTGTTTTAAGTTTTCAGTTGCATCTCTAGAATGCCTGGTTCCATCTTTCAATGTTTTTGGTCTCCGGCGTTTCTTAATCACCGTTTTCCAGCGCAGTCAATATATGGTCTTGTCAGTCAGGTTGACCATGCTTAATGTTTTCGTGAAAGTATTGGAGGTGGTCTCTCCATGACTGACACTCTTGAAAGTCCATACTTTCCATGCTTGGATGAGTGACCTGTTAAAGCAGAGTCCCTGGTGCCGGTCAAGGAATATAATTGGCTCACAGTGACACTTGTCCATGATTTGGTCCTTGCGATTATGGATGGGGAAGTTGTACATATCATACAGGTCTAAGATCTACTTGGCATCATGGCCTCTTACAGCTTGTTGGTTCTGCATCCTATTTGGCAAAATAAGGGCTCCAGTGGTGCCTGCGATATCAGTGGCTAGAGCACCAGCGGAACTTCTCGGCTTGGGTGCAGTGATTCCTAGATCCCAAAGTCCTGCACTGGTGGATGGACCTTCAAGTCTTGAGGTGCGACATCCTTCCATCCTCTGCAAACCATCGTGTTCATGGATGCTTCCTCACTGGTCTGGAGCGCAGCCGCATGGAGTCTTTGGTACATGTGGGACAGCCTATAGCTGCATGTGGTTCACTTTGACTTGATGGCATTTCTTCTTTCAGTATCTGGGAATTCCGTCCAGATTCACCTTTTATTCATACAACTGCACCACTGTCCATTATACCAAGATACGGAGTAGTGATAATGTGGTGCTTACTGGGAGAAGATTCACTTTTGACTACATGCATAGAAAAATAATTTTCATATTAGTGGTTCATCTAGCAGTGTCTTGACGTGAAAGTGGACACTGTCCCCTTCTGCTGAAGCAGCCTGAAGTGACAGCGCTGATCTTCAGATTGGGTATCCATCTGTGGACCTCTTTGGCACTGCCCAGAACAGGCAGTGTCCTGCTTTGTGCCATACATTCCCTTTGAATCATTCCCTGAGGGGTAACATCAGATTGATCATGTTTCAGGACTTACTGTATTCATTTTCACCAATTCAGCTTTTGAGAAGACCTTGGCAAGGCATGGATGATCAACGTTCCTGATCTCCCGAATTTGGGAGAGGATTGTTGACTTTTCTACACCAATCAGTTGCCAGAACAAAATTGATAAGGTGAGTAGTCTACATGAAGATTTTGTATCCATGTGAAATATTCTTACCAAGGTAACTTTTACTCTTCATTCCTAGAGTGAACACTTGGCATTTTAGACTTTCCTTTAGACTTCTAGTGTACTTTTGTTGAGACTTCTTGACAGCATTTAATATTTAGAGCGCGTAGACCCTGCACATCGCTTACCATTATTCGCTTTCATGTTAGTCATATGCTTCCTTCCACTTGTTTGTCCTGCCCCAGGTGTATAGCCTCTTTACCTTCCTTTTGTGTGGATGCCTTCTTTTTCATTCAGCACTCCATGTGAACACGTGTTTTCTGTCTCTCTTCCTCGTGTGCTACTTCCACTCACAAATAACCCCCTTTCATCTTTATTTACAATTGTTTGTTGTGTAACAAAAGAGCAACTTCATTGGTGTATGCTTCTGCAATAAAAATGGTGTGGTTTTACAATAACACCAATACTGCACCACTGTCACTGAGCTATTGTTGCATGCACCATCAAGAAAAATAGAAAGTGGTTAGTACTCCAATACTAAGCTCATCTACAGGTGGGCTGGAGTGCCCGGTGGCGACCAGCATTTTCAACTTCCAGGTATGCATGTGCGGTGTGTCCTGGATGCATTTATTCTGCCATAAACTTAACTTAGGCAAGACAGAAGTACTCCTAGGCAGGCCCACTCCTATATGGCTTTATGAAAGGCGACTGACCGTTCTTAGAACTCCTCACATTCCTGTGCACTCGGCAAGAAATGTAGCTTTTATGCTTGACAGGGGTCGATCCATGGCACAAGTATGTTTGGTTACTGTAATCTGCTTCACTATTCTGAAAATTATCAGAAGAAATTTCAGGTTTTAATAGTGAGACCTCATAATTCTGTTATCCATGCTCTAGTTGTCTCCAGTTTGGTTTTCTGCAACTCACCTTGTTTTGGTTTACCTTTAGGTGTTAGTGCAGAAGTGCAAAGGATTAAAAACATGGTGGTTAGATTAATAATCTGCTCTACCCAATCGTGTTCACTTTCCTCATGAGCTGCATTGGCTCACAGTAGCAATGGTATTGTTTATGATCTTGTTTGCCACTTTTCTGTCGTATCGGGTCCATGTTTACAGTTACAGCTATAGGCTGTCCCACAGGGGCCTATTTCCTTCCATGCACTGTGCTCTCAACATGTCTTCTCTGGGATGGAATGTATGCCCTTTCGAAAATGATCTCCAGTGTCGTGCAAAGTATCCTTGTGCTGATCTCCACCTGGTCCGTAATCTCTGCCTCTCACCCGAGCACGATAAGGTCTGTTGCGACTTGTGTATCCTTTTGGCCGAAGAGGATCCTTTGAGCCACCAGTCTCCTGGACTTGAGATATTGCACAAAAGATACCCCGCACCTCTTGGGCATTGAGGACCTCAAGGGGGAGCATGATTCTGAGCCTTCGGCCGCTGACGAGGGGGACTTTTTGCTCGAAGAGAGTTCCGGCTCCACCTATAGATTGAAGACCCTCAGCCTGCTCAACCGGTCATGAGCACAGCTCCTCTACCCCTTGACACCAGTCTGAGCTTTAACCCCTCAAGGGGCATTCAGAGGCTGTGTACCCACTGAAGCAGGTTTCTGGGCTGCAACTGCCCTCAGGCCATGGTTGGCACAGACAGTCCACTTCAGACACCACGACCAGCTTCTGCTTGGCACTGAAGAAAATCTTAACCTACTCCCATTTGCGCTGTCCGCTCCCAGCTTGGCACCAACCCGACTGTCTGATCTGAAACAGTCTGCCTTGAAGCACAAGTCTGCATCGACTCCGACCAGCACACAAAACAGTTGAACCAGTCCTCCATAAGTTGCAAGAGCAGCTCCATACCAGCCAAATTGTCATCCACCCCCCTGACGGGCCTCATACTAACCCGGCCTCTGATGCTGGTTGCCTTTGCCTTCTCAGCTCATTTTTGAAGCGCTTTGGAGCCCCGTCCTTTTCCAAAGCAGCGAAAGAATCGGGATAAAGTCACCAGTCCTCTTCAGAAAACCGGACTGTCTCCACCCTCTTACATTCCACCCAGATCCCTGCCATCACCTTCCCTCCTGCTTTACCCGACCCTCTAACACTCCACAGCGGTCACCACCTTCTGACCTGGGTGGACATGCAGAGGGGGGTGGGGGGGGGGGGGGGGGTAGAGACACTTGACGTACTCCCACAGGGAGACCCTTGAGATGCATATTATGTATCTCTGTGAGAAAGTGGCTCTGTATATACTGTTACCTAATAGGTACAGGGTGTACAGAGTCCACAATCCCCCAGGGGCTGATAGAGGTTAAAGTTAGGTATGGCCTTACTCTCTAAAGTGGTAGCTTGGTCGAGCAGTAAGGCAGTACCAGAGGACAGTGTAAAGCACTTGTTGTACACACTCAGTCAGCAAATGGTCTCACACACTCAATAACTGAACTCTAGGCCAATGGTTTATATATATAAAATATATGCTTGTTTTATTTTTAGAACCACAAAGGGAATAAAAATATACTTTCTCAGAATGAGAGGTTGAATATAAATACTTTTGCAATAAGCAATGGATTTTTGTAAATAGTCACAGTTGGTTGCAATAAACAATCCTATTTCCTAAACATAACAATGCATTGAGCTCAATGATAAATTCAGGTTATTTGTAATAAATTACTTTTCAGATTACTTTTGGAATTCCAGGTCTGGTTCCTAAATCCAGCCCTGGGACAATATTCAGAATCAAGTGGTGAAAGTCAACTTAATTACTGTACTGATTTTTAAATAATACTTAGCTATTTCAATAGTTGACACTTAGAAAATATTTCAAAGAAAACATTCAATGGATCTCTATGGCAAGAAATTCATGTTGCAGGTAGAGTACTTTATCGTTACTTTTGTAATCCAGGTCTGGGTACCTAGACTCAGCACTGGGGTCTTTATCAGAAACAGGTAAGTAATTAATTACGTTTGCAGAAATTGTACGATTTTAAAAGAATATTTCAAGATTGCAGAAATCAACACTTAGAAGAAATTTCACAGAAAAGCAGTCAATTGTTTCCTATGGAAGAAAAAGGAGTTAAAGGTAGTGTAGTTGTGGGTACTTTTCAGAGTCAGGGCTGGGCACCAAGATCCAGCACTGGGAGCTCACCTAAGAGCAGGTGAGTAAATTCGTTTTTGGTACTCGGCTGATTTTTGGTGAATATTTTGAGTTTTGAAAAGTTCACACTTAGAAGAATTTCCAAGAAAAAGCCAGCCAATGTTACCCTATGAGGAAAATGAAGATCGCGATTTAAGGGTAAGTTCTCAACTGGCAGAGTTGAAGTTCTGGGCATAGACTCGGGGGTCTCCCAGTGTCAGTTAGGTACAGTCAGTTCACCCTCAGCGGTTTCAGGACAGCCGGGTGCAGAGAGTTAGGCCCAATGTTAGCCTATGAGGAATAGGGGGGCCTGGTTTGGTGGCTGCTGACTAGCAGGCCACGCGGCTGTGGGAGCTGGGCTCCTGGTCACCCACTCAGGGCAAGTGGGGAAGTAGGCTAGTGTAGAGATTGCACTGCCAGGGCCACTCGGGTGGCTGGGTGCAGGGTGCTTTTGAGCCGTCGGGCGCTCAATGGAAATCAATGGGAATGTTCCGGTTTGGAAAAAGGCTGCAAGCTCGGGGACGAGGATGCTTCAGGTGCCACCACCACTTCGAGAGGTAAGTTGGGTAGTTGTAGGTTAGGTGGGTACCCCGGGATTGGGCACAGGGGGCCACAGGGCGCCAGGTGCAGGGTTGCCTTTTGATGTCGGAAATCTTACCCTCTTGTTGATCGCGGTTGGGGTGGCACTCTGTTCTGTGGCTGCAGGCTTCTTCCGGAACGTCGAGGGGGGTCCTTGGGTGCCGGACTCGGGGTCACAGTCGCCGTGGGGTCGTCTTCAGGGTCTTTGTCCACTCCGGCACTGGCCAGGCTTGGCTGGTGCAGAGTGTGCTGGGTTTGCGGTTCCGGGCTGCTGCCAGGGGTTAGAAATAGGTTTCTGAGTAGAGCCTCTACTCATGCGAGTCCCAGGGGCTTAGAGCCAAAAGGTAGCCAGGTCCTCCGGGGTTTGGTGAGGTTGCTGGCCACTAGAGATGCCGCGCTGGTGCAGGTCCGGGAGTCGACCGGCCGGTAGGGCTGGGGCCAAAGCAGTTGGTGTCTTCTTCCCTTTTTAGCAGTTGCAGGGCAGGTCTTTGTTCTTCTTGCTCTTCTTGTAGTTTTTCGAATCTGGAATCTGGGGAAGGAAGGTTCAGGGTGCCCCTAAATACTAGATTTAGGGGCGTTACAGGTAGGTGAAGGCCAGGGACCAATGGGTCCTTGTCCTGGGGTGGGTACACCCCCTATCCTGCGCCTCTCCTGTGGGAGGGGGGCAGTAGCCTAATCCTGATGGGGTAGGGCCCCCCATCTTCAAGATGGCGGGAGCCCGGAGATGTGCTTCACCTCGCCTCCCCCACCTGAGGGGTGGGGTGGGCAGACTGGCACATCCCCTGTCCTTGTATGGGGTTTCTGGCCAAGCTTCCCGCCAGAGTGGGGGGTTGCAGTGGCCTGGGGAAACTCCAAGAGGCGGCATGCCTTTGAAGCTTCCCTTTGCTCATCCTGGGGGAGGAGATTTATCACCTCACCCAGGATGTGCATTGTTGCAGGCCCGGGAGAGCAGGGGCTCTCCCACCCAGGGGTCCAGCAACGTGTCTGCTGTGTGGCAGCCTCAGAGCAGACATGGATTGTAGGTTAGTTGTAAGGGGGCATCTCTAAGATGCCCTCTGGGGTGCTTAGTACATTAAATCCCACACTGTCATCAGTGTGGGTTTAATGTGCTGAGAAGTTTGATACCAAACTTCCCAGTCTTCAGTGTTGCCATTATGGTGCTGTGGAGCTCGTGTTTGACGAGCTCTCAGCACCATGTACTCTTAAATGGCAGCACTGCACTTACAGTGCCCAGGAATAGACCCGGGTACTGTAGGGGCACAGGGCTCCTGCTCCTGTGCCCACACCATAGGCGTAAGGCACCCAGCTAGAGGGGTGACTGATATATGCCTTGGCAGTGTAGGTGATGGGCATGGCACACAGAGATGTGTGCCATGTCGACTCTTTGTTTTGTCTTGCACCCAGACACTCAGCCTGCAAAGGCAGTGTGTGTGTGTAAGGGTACAGGGCCTCTAAGGGTGGCACAACAAGTGCTGCAGCCCCTAGAGGCCTTCCCTGGCCACAAGGCCCTGGGTACTTGGGGTACCATTTACCAGGGGCTGACATGTGGCTAGGGTTTGCCAATTTGGAGTTGGTGTGTTTTAAGGAAGGAACATAGGCCCTGGGCACCTGATTGGCAGGAGTCCAGGGTACACTTAATCAAAGTACATTCAGCAATTTAGCAAAAAGTGGGGGCATACCATGCAAGAAAGATGGCACTTTCTCACATTCTCTGCCTGTGGATACTGATCTCAAACCTCTACCCTGCGCGACCTTCTCTGCCAGATACCTCCTCTTACCAACAGACTGTTGTGCAGTGCTGCAACTTATCACAATTTGAAGGTGCATAAAGAGCCTGTCGAGGAGGACTTCCTCTGGGACTTTCTTCTGGACATTGCTCTATGCAGTATCTGCCTGTGCTGAATAGGATGCTCAAGCCAGCCCCTGATATTTCCAAGGAGTTGGTCAAAGCTTGCCTTACTACCCCACAGGTTGATAGAAATAATACAAAACCTCCCCTTCGGACCCCATCTATATTTGAAGTCAACTCGCACCAGATTCCCTTGGCGTTCATACTGCTCATAAGAGGGTGAATGATTGGAGTACCGGCTATTCTCCTATGCCGTATAAAGAAATCAAAAGGATAGACTTGACTGGTAAATGAGTCCAGGCACAGTTTGCTAACCATGGGTGCATCGCCAACTCCATTGGTTTACTCTCTAGATACTGGGCCCAATGAAATTGAAGCGCTACTCCAATACCTCCCAGAGGAGCACCGTAAACTGGGACCTGAGTTAGACCCAGACGGCAAACTGATTTCTAACTCAACCATCAGATGTACCCTAGATGCTGCTGACACAGCTGCTCTAGTCTCTAGCTCTAGTCTCCTCCTCCACAGGCATACCGGACTTTGTGTCTCCGGCTTCAAGCCAGATGTTCAAAAGCCTCTCCTCAACCTGCCCTTCGAAAGGGAAAGCCTCTTTGGGCCTCAGGTTGCCAAGACACTCTAGAAAATCTAAAAGATATGGAAACCACGAAAGCCAAAGGTGCCTTACAAAAACCTTCTTTACTGTGGGCCTTTCGCATCTCCCCCATATCGTGGAGGCTCCAAGTTCACCTCCCTTGAAGTCTCCGCATCTTTCCAAAGCCAGCCTGCCCACCAATCTCACAACACCTGTCGGGGGACGACTGCAGACACTCTTCCCTACTAGGCACCACATCACCTCAGATCAGTAGATTTTAGACTTTATCCAATACAGTTACTGTCTAGAGCTCATCTCCACACCGCCGAACATGCCACCCCACAAACATGTCCTCTCCTCTGAGCCCCTGTCTGCTTCAAGAAGAGGTTCAAGCACTCCTCCTCAAAGGGGCCATAGAACCTGTGCTGCAACACCTACAGGACTCAGGTGTGTAATACCACTAATCATCATTCCCAAAAAAAATGGGCCCTTCTGTCCCATTCTAGACCTCAGACCCCCCTAAACGAGTACATCCTATTGGAACACTCCCACATGTTCACGTTTCAGGATGTCCTACCTCTGTTAAAGCAAGGTGACTTCATGGTGGCACTCTACCTCAGACGTCTACTTCCACATTCCGATTCATCCGGTGCATCAGCGCTACCTCTGAACTGGTAATGCTGACCACTTTCCACAAAATAAAGGGTTGCCTGTCGGGGTCACCACCGCACCCAGAGTTTTTGCAAATTGCCCTACAGTAGTAGTAGCAGCAGCGCACCTGCGAAAACGGGGCATCCACGTATTACCCTACTTGGACGAATGGCTGAAAAAAGGGCGCAACGCAATTTCAGTACTGTGCACACACCCATACCACAATAGACCTTCTGCACAAACCGGGCTTCACTTTCAACGTTGTCAAGTCCTATCTCCAGCCCCTTCAAATTCAACTCTATCTGGGAGTCCTTCTCAATGCAAAGGTCAGCAAGGCATATCCCACTCCAGCAAGACTTCAATTTTTCCCAACGTTGCTGCCTCTTTCAGCCGAATCTACATGTTGCAGTAAGGGCAGTCATGTGTTTGCTAGGCAGGATGGCATTCTGCATCACCATAGTACCCCACGCAAGATTATATATGGGTCTGCTGCAGGAAAGCCAAACTATCAGCGGTCTCAAAAGAAGTGTCATTGGAAGATCTAGTGTTGATCAGTACCACAGTCCTCGCTCTCTACAGTGGTGGGACAGCAACAACTTGTCGCCGGGCAGCCTTTTCTCTACCTAGTTCAGTAGATCACTGTAAAATAAAACAACGCATCCCTCAGTGGCTGGGGGGGGGGGGCACTTACAAAGTCACACTGTCCAGGACAAGTGGAGTCCCACTCACTGGGATCTCCATCAATTATCTGGAGCTGCTAACTGTCCATCTAGTACTCAAGACTTCTTTCTCACATAGTAGGCAAGGTAGTCAGAGTATGGACAGACATAACAGCCGCATTTAGAAGCTGGGGGCCCCCGCTGCACTCCGCTTTCTCTTAGTTCAGGCCATCTGGCGCTGGACTCTGCACCACAGGGTTCACCTGTTGGTGGAATACCTGCCGGTAGTAAACAACAATTTTGCCCTCCTTTTCAGCAAGATGCAGCAACAAGTCCACGGGTGAAAACTCCACCCAGCAGTCCTCCTTTGCTACTTCAGCTACGGGGGTTTCCGTGCGTGCACCTCTTTGCCACAGCAGAAACACAAAATGCCTAAACTTCATCTCCAGATTCTCACACCCACAGTCCATGGGCAATGCACGATGGATGAACTGGTCAGGGATATATTTTTAAACTTTATTTTAGTTTTTAAACGACCTTTAAAGTTTTCGGTGGTTTCGCATTAGAAGCTCTTCAGGCTGGACCTTTTCACGCAGAATCATGGAGAACTTCGACACCCTGACCCCAAGAGTCTCAAGCTTGAGATTTGGCTCCTGGGATGCTAGAATTTGGTTATAATCAGTCTACCTCCAGAATGCGTGAATATTCATAAGAAGCACTCTTGCCTGCTGCACTGCCAAATGGAAACTGCCTTTCAAACCACATTGAACTCCTGGCAGCCACAGTTAAGAACATAGTTTACCTCCTGGAACAGTTGCTGCATGTCTCCAGAATAGGCAACCTGTCGCTCTTCAGAATTCCAGCCATCAAAGGTTTCATGGAGGGACTCAGGTCATTCCTCCTAGAGTGCCTCCGGCACCAGTGTGACATTTTAATATTGTCCTCAACTTATTGGTCCCCCTTCTGGCCCGCTTTATTTGTGTCCTTTATAGTTTCTTTCTTGGAAAGTAGCTTATCTAGGAGCTATCACATCACTAAGGCGTCTTAGTGAGCTCAAGGCTTTAACCCTTGAAGAACCTTTCTGTTCGAGGCATGTGGGCTGCTGAATTCATATCTTTGCATAGATCGCCGCCTAGTGTTGGGTCCGGATGTTTGCACGTTGTTGTCCTGGAAGAGTCTTCGAAGTATCCTGGGATAGGTGACTCCTCCCCTGGACTACAGTGCACATGGGCATCCTCTCCATCCTCAGATTGTTTTTTTCCGCCATTGGGTTCGGATGTGCTTATCTTGACTCAAGTTAGGAAAAACTTTTTTCAGGCCAAAAGGCCTTTAGTTCGCGTCGGTACTGTTCCCGATCGGTATCGATAGTTATTTGTTAGTCTACTAACTTCAAGACCAACTCTTTTCGCATCATATCCGACCATCGACCCGACTTCGACGATGGAATCCAGGACACCATTCAAGCGGTGTCCTGTATGCAATGCAAAATATCCCCATGTCGACGTCCACCCGGTGTGCAACAAATGCCTTTCACCGGATCACGACGAGTCCACATGTATGGCCTGTGCCCGATTCCGATCCAAAAAGACTCTCCGGAATCGACGAGCAGCGAGACTTGAAGCGCAGCAAGCGGCACCGGCCCCGACCAACATCTTCAGCGCCGAGGACGAAGATGTGGAAGACGTGGAGAACCTACCCTCCAGCCCTGCTTCCGAACACAACTCCGGATCGGAAGACATCGAAGAACGACTCTTTCACAGAGACGAAGCCGACACCGAGGTAGGAGACTACAATGAGGCCTTAGGGGCCGAAGAGAGTAGCTCCGGTGACGAGCAAGGCCTACCCGTACAGACGGAGGATATCACAGTGCGTCAGTCTATGGCTCCGGTCGAGGGATCGCCTTCGGGCCTTACCCAAGACCTATCCCGCAGTTCTTCGGCCCCGCCCTCTGGCCCGGCCTCGGACATTCAGCGGCAGCCATTACTACCCAAAACTACTCGTTTCCCTTCATCGAAACCGAAAGCCGTATCGGTTCCACAGAAACCGAAACTAAAAGTAACACTGGTCGGATCGAGGCCCACCACACCTTCGACGCCAGCCAAACCCGTCGGCACCGACCGCACCAAACGGGACTTCGGTGCCGAGCTCGCAGCAGCCGACGTCGGCGCCGACACACGGAAAAAGGCCATCGGTGCCGCCAAACCGCCTCGGCTCCCGGCACCGAAACAATCGGCTCCAGCCACAGTGGTCAAAATAGCTGCTGCGTCTCACACTACTTCGAAAGCAGCACCAAAGGCACAATCATCGACGCCGTCGACAGCTACCTCTCCTCGACTCGATGACCCCGTGGCGCCGAAAAAGTCCACGCCTGCCTCTACAGAACCGGTCGGCGCCAAAGAACCGTCGGCGTTCCAGGTGCGGCAAGTTGCAGCATCCTTGCAACGCATCAAGGAAAAGGCAGCCCTACAGGACCCTTCAGGCTTCGAGCCGAAAAAAGCTCAAAAAGCTGCACCGGCCAACATCACTTTTGGCCTGCCGCCATCCACGGCACCCAAAATGTTCGAAATCAGAACACGTGTCACTCACACTAGGATCACGCCTGCCGAACGCTCTCCTACGGAGACGTCACCATCCCACATCATCGATGCCGACACCGGCAGAATGATGTTCCACAAGCGGAGGATAACTTCCGAGCCAGCTTTGGACTCCTACCGGATCCCTCTAAAGAAAAAGCTGCTAGTGGATTCGGAACCAGTTCTTTACGAACCTATCCATACCTCTTATAAAGATCCACAGTCCTTCTCTCCGACACACTCTGAAACCGACGTTTTGGAGGACTACATGGGTGACCACGTCCCCTACCCCGGAGACATGGACCCCGACGGCCAACAGGACCCTGATCAGGCTTGGGATGACCCTGCAGACCCGGGTGCACATATGGATACACAGGACACGCAGCTATATGGCGCGAAAACATCTCCCACAGAGGACACTGCCGCTTCAACGCCCTTATTGAACGTGCTGCGGCCAATCATGGTGTGCAACTCCACTCCAACACAATCGAGGACGATTTTCTAATGGATACTTTCGCATCCTCAGAACGGAATATCAAAACTCTACCCATGTTGAAAGGTGTCCTCAAACCAGCAAAGGACATTTTCAAAGAACCCACCAGGGCACGAGTAATAAACCCCAGGATCAACAAAAAATATAGGTCGGCGCCTGGGGACCCTACCTACATTAGAGGCCAGTTGCCTCTGGATTCCATCGTAGTCGCCAATGCTCGCAAACGGGCGCACTCACAGACAACTGGGGATGCTCCTGCCCCGGACAAGGAGTCCAAGGTGCTAGAGACCTCCGGCAAAAGGGTTGCAGCCCAGGCAGCTAACATATGGCGTATTGCCAATACTCAGGCGCTCCTAGCTCGCTACGATCGCGCACACTATGACACATTAGAAACATTACTCCAACATCTCCCTGACCAATACAAAGAGGGAGCAGAGATCCTCATCAGGGAGGGACAACTCCTCACTAACGCATCCATTAAGTGTGCACTGGATGCCGCAGACACAGCTGCCAGAGCAATAAACACTAGCGTCATGTTACGACGACACGCCTGGTTGCGAATCTCCGGATTCAAACCGGAGGTTCAGAATAACATCCTCAATCAGCCGGTCAACCCCGACTACTTATTCGGACCAGAGGTTGACACCACCCTAGAAAAAATAAAAAAGGACACAGACACTGCAAAGTCCATGGGGGCTCTCCAAACGCAGACCTTTCGGAGTGGCTCCTTTCGTCGCCCCGGAAATAGAGGAGCAGGTAGAGGACAGGGGTCACAGCAAACCTACAACAAGGGCAACACCCAAAGTACCTACGATAAAAACACCCGGGGTGGATATCGTGGTTCAAGCACAAAGGGTAGAGGACGCGGATACGGCAATACCAGATCCTCTCCCAAGAACAAACAGTGACGCCCTCTCCCTTCCTCCCGACCACATAACACCTGTCGGGGGAAGGCTACAAAGGTTCCTGTCCACGTGGAACTCCATCACCACGGACAGGTGGGTCAAAGATATTATCAAACACGGTAACTGCCTACAATTAACCTCAACTCCACCCACAATACCGCCAAGACACCGTCCTATGTCCTCAGAGCACTTAGCGCTATTACAGCAGGAAGTGCTAAGTATGCTGCAAAAAGGCGCAATAGAGGTCGTACCCGTCCACGAGCACGGTACGGGGGTGTACTCCCTGTACTTTTTAATACCAAAGAAGGACGGGTCACTCAGACCCATACTAGACCTGAGACCCCTCAACCGCTACATTCTCTCAGAGCATTTCCACATGCTCACCCTCCAACAAGTCCTCCCATTGCTCAAACAGGGAGACTTCCTAGCCACGCTGGACCTCAAAGATGCGTATTTCCACATACCCATTCACCCATCACACAGAAAATATCTCGGGTTCACTATTCAGGGGCAGCACTACCAATTCAAGGTTATTCCCTTCGGCGTGACAACAGCGCCCAGGGTCTTCACAAAGTGCCTAGCTACAGTGGCTGCACATTTACGGAGGCAACACATTCATGTCTACCCTTACCTGGACGACTGGCTTGTTCAGGCAAAATCAGCCCAGAAATGTGCCAGCCACATGTCCCGCACCATTCACCTCCTTCACAGCCTGGGGTTCTCACTAAATTACCCAAAATCACATCTCCAACCCGCACACGTACAACAGTACCTGGGTGCGACCATAGACACTCTGGCAGCCACAGCTCAGCCAAATTTAGTGAGGATCAACAGCATGCAAATGCTGATTTCCAAGTTCAAACCCCAACACTCCCTTCCCGCGCGAGTGTTCATGCAGTTGATAGGCAAGATGGCCTCCTGCATTTTCATAGTCCCACACGCGAGACTACATATGCGCCCGCTTCAGGAGTGCTTAGCACGTCAATGGACTCAGGCTCACGGGCAACTAAAAGACCTAGTGTTGGTGAGCGGTCGGGCATACGACTCTCTGCATTGGTGGAATCCACAAAACCTTTGCAAGGGCCGACCGTTCCAAGAGCCTGTTCCACAAATAATACTGACAGCGGACGCGTCTCTCCAGGGATGGGGAGCTCATGTACTCAATTACACAGTGCAGGGACTATGGACAACACAACAAAAGAAGATGCACATCAACCTTCTAGAACTGATGGCAATCTTCCTAGCCATGAAGGCATTCAAAGTACACTTTTGCAACAAAGTCGTGTTGATCCGGACGGACAACATGACTGCCATGTACTACATACAGAAGTAGGGAGGAACACACTCTCCACAGTTGTCTCATCTGGCTCAGAGCATGTGGAAGTGGGCCATTCAGAGGAACATATTCCTCATGGCGGAACACCTCCCAGGCAAAGACAACCAGATGGCGGATCTGCTCAGCAGACACAGCCACCAGATGCACGAGTGGGAGTTACACCCATCAGTACTCCAACCGTACTTCCAGCAGTGGGGTCACCCAGAGATAGACCTATTCGCCGCAAGCAAACGCAAAATGCCAAAGCTTTGCCGCCAGGTTCCCACATCCGCAGTCGCAGGGCAATGCGATATGGATGAACTGGTCCGGCAGATTTGCGTACGCTTTTCCCCCAGCACCATTGATACTGCTGGTGGCACGCAAACTCAGACAACACTCACTAACACTCGTCCTGGTTGCTCCAACGTGGGCACGCCAGCCATGGTACACCACCTTTCTCGAACTTTCCGTGGTGCCCCATCAAAGACTGCGGATCAAACCCGCGCATTTGACGCAGAACCATGGAGAGATTCAGCACCCAGATCCGCAACAGCTCAACCTGACAATCTGGCTCCTGAAGTCCTAGAGTTTGGCTACCTAAACCTGCCACCTGACTGTATGGACATCATTAAGGAGGCCAGGAGACCCACTACCAGGGCTTGCTATGCAGCCAAATGGAAAAGGTTCGTCATTTATTGCAATAATACTGACATTAACCCGCTAGACGCATCCATCCAAAACATAATTTGTTACCTCCTACACCTGTACCGATGCAATCTGGCATACACCTCAATACGTGTCCATTTGACCGCAATATCAGCCTATCTCCAAAACAGGCAGCACCTCTCTTTATTCAAAGTGCCTGCCATCAAAGCCTTCTTGGAGGGACTTAAACGAGTAATTCCCCCAAGACACCCACCAGCACCGGTGTGGAACCTCAACCTGGTCCTCACCCGACTCATGGGTCCACCCTTCGAACCTCTCCACTCATGTGAGATTCAATTCCTCACCTGGAAAGTAGCTTTCCTAGTGGCAATCACTTCGTTAAGAAGAGTTAGTGAACTCCAGGCACTAACCATTCAAGAGCCATTCATACAGGTTCACGCCAACAGGGTCGTACTACGTACCAACCCCAAATTCATGCCCAAAGTAATATCGCAGTTCCACATGAATCAAACTATTGAACTGCCTGTTTTCTTTCAAAACCCACAAACTGTCGCAGAAAGAGCACTCCATACACTGGATGTAAAGAGAGCCCTCATGTACTACATCGACAGGACTAAAGTCTTTAGGAAAACAAAACAACTTTTCGTTGCCTTTGCCCCACACCACAAAGGTAACGCCATCTCCAAAGCAGGTATAGCCAGATGGATCGTTAAATGTATTCAAATTTGCTATCAAAAGGCTAAACGCACATTAACGATTCCCCCACGAGCCCACTCAACACGTAAGTTAGGGGCCTCCATGGCTTTCCTTGGAAACATTCCTTTGCATGATATATGTAGAGCAGCCACCTGGTCCACTACACACACATTTACCAAACACTATTGTGTAGATGTGCAATCAAAACAGCAGGCAGCTGTAGGACAGGCTGTTCTCAAAACTCTTTTTCAGACCGCTGCAGCTGGCACTGGTAGCCGCCGCTAATAGAGGGTACTGCTATATATTCTATGCACAGATATGAATTCAGCAGCCCACATGCCTCGAACTGAATATGCTACTTAACAGTATGCATCCGTTCTTGGCATGTAGGGCTGCTGACATTCATATCGCCCTCCCTCCTCCCCGGCGCCTGTAGCAGCTGCAGCTCTCAGAATTACTGTAAGCATGGTCATCACTTTCTGTATCTACTCCATCACTGCCACAATGGCGAAAAACAATCTGAGGATGGAGAGGATGCCCATGCGCACTGTAGTCCAGGGGAGGAGTCACCTATCCCAGGATACTTCGAAGACTCTTCCAGGACAACAACGTGCAAACATCCGGACCCAACACTAGGCGGCGATCTATGCAAAGATATGAATGTCAGCAGCCCTACATGCCAAGAACAGATGCATACTGGTAAGTAGCATATTCATTCAAGTTCATACCAACTCTAAATTTCACCATAAGGTAGTCTCTTCTTTCCACCTTAACCAGTCTATAGAATTTAGTCGTCTTTCTGCAACATGACTCAGTTGCAGAAAAGGCTCTACATACCGTAGACTTCAAACAAGCCTTACTGCACTTGCATAAATAGAACAAAAATATTTCTAAAACCCCAGCAACTGTTTGTTGCATTTTCGAGAAAGTATCAAACTCAGTGATGCTATATACATAAAATAAAAGCAAAACATATATTAAGACAAGCTTAACCTCAAATCTCAAACACCCACAGAAATTCTATTAATGGTGATCCTTTACATAATGAAAACAGACACAAGTGATACAGATTATTCATTCAATAGCACAAGAAACCAGTGGGAAACCTATAATAATTAACAATTACAATTAAATGCAACGCAAGAGGAACTGATATAAACTATACAGAATAATAGGCTACCAATGTTGTAGCACGGGCTGCTACGGCTTGGAATTCAATGCAGTGCTGTTTCATTCAGCTTTTTAGAGGACCATTTGGTGAAACGGACTCACATTATGCAGGGCCTCTCACTTTTGGTGTTTCCACTGGCCACCTTAAGTTATTTAAGGACGTAAATTGTTTGAGGCTCCTGTTTGGGTGTACACAGTTTTATACAATGCGGGCGACTTGAAATTGTATTAGTTACCTCTGCATGCTGGGTAATTTCTTTTGCATTGTGGACCCTCTTGCCCAGTACCTGCCACTGGACTTTGTTGTCCCTTTAGTGATACCAAGCAGCATTTGGCTCCTCTGTTCACTTGTATGCAAAATGTGTTACTGTTTTTTACACCAGTACCTTGTGTTCTTTTTTTTTTTTTTTTTTTTTTTAACCTAATTTCTTTGTAACACTTTGTCCTGATGATGGAACTTACCTTTGGGCTGAAACGTTAACCTTAATTTACATAATATGGACTGCTGGAATTAATCCTTGTTCAGTTCTGTATGAAAATCTGATTTCCCCTTGGATGAAATAATCCTTTCATTTTGTTACAATATTGGCAGCCGACTATTCTGTATAGTTTCATTTTCTCTTGTGTTGCATTGAAGTGTAATTGTTCATTCTGTTTCCCTCTTGTTTCTTGTGATATTGAATGAATGATCTGTATCATTTGTCTGTATTCATTATACAAGTGGTCACCATTAATATTTCTGTGGGTGTTTGTGATGGGGAGTTAGGCTCATCTTAATGCATGTTTTGCTTTTTATTTTATTTATATAGTATCACTTTTAAGTTTGATGCTTTCCCGAGTGAACCATAGTCATTTGATTGTGTATAATTTCCCTGATTCATACAGTTATTGGGTAATTTGATAATTTATAAAACAAATGTTGAGCAGGGTGTACTATGTACAGTTTTTCAGACTTCTGCAACGTCCACAGGCTAGCCACTGCTTCGGGTAGGACTTCTCTGCAGTCTTGGCACAGCATGTTTATCTACAGTCACACATGCCTCGAACGCAAAATTATACTTGCCCTGTAAGCATCTGTCCGTGGTATGTAGTGCTGTAAATTTACATGCGCCCACCCTCCTACCCGGATCCCTATGTCTGTTTGCAGTTAGTTACTTTCTACTTCCCTTGCATGGTCCTCGCTTTATTCCTGTCGCTCTGTTCCAATCATCCTCACCCGTCCTGCAGGAAAGCATTCTAACAATGGAGCTGATGGCCATTCCCATTGCAAACAAGAAGCTCAGTCACACTACCTCGTAACTTGGGAACAGTTCTTCAAAGAAAAACAACTTGCACACATCCGAGCCCAATATTAGATACAGGAGTATGCACAGCATGTGAATCTACAGCACTACATACCATGAGCAGATGCTTACAGGGTAAATAACAATATTCTTTTCCTCAGTTTTGTCAGTCTTTTTGGTAATATAGTACCTGGGCACCCCTTTTCTGGGCAAAAGTGCCCTTTGCGAATTGCTTAACATATAAGGCACCTAACACCTTTGAAACATGGTTTCAATAACAGAGTGTGAGAAAGGGCCATCTTTCTTGCATGGTATGCCCCCACTTTTTGCTGATGTACTTTGAGTGTGCCCTGGGCTCCTGCCAATCAGGTACCCAGGGCCTGTGTTCCTTCCCTAAAACTGCATCTCTGGCCACATGTCAGTCCCTGGTAAATGGTACCCTAGATACCCAGGGCACTGTGACAAGAGAAGACACTTATTGTGCCACCCTTAGAGGCCCTGTACCCTGACACACACACTGCCATTACAGGCTGAGTGCAGAACAGAACAAAGTCGACATGGCACACATCCCTGTGTGCCATGCCCACAACACACTGTCCTGGCATACCTCAGTCACCCCTCTACCTGGGTGCCCTATGCCAGTGGTGTGGGTACAGGTGCATAAGCCCTGTACCCCTACAGTACTCAGGTCCATTCCTGGGCACTGTAAGTGCAGTGCTGCCAATAAGAGTATATGGTGCTGGGAGCTTGTCATCACGAACTCCACAGCACCATGATGGCAACACTGAAGACTGAGGTGTGGGATCAAACTTCTCAGCACATTAAACCCATACTGATGCCAGTGTGGGATTTAATGTAGAATGCACGACAGAGGACAACTTAGAGTTGCCCCCTGAACCTAACCCACAATCCACGTCCTGCCTGAGAGGCTGCTTAGGCTGCCACCCATCAGACATGTTGCTGGACCCCTGGGTAGAGAGCCATCCGCTCTCCTGGGCCTGCAACAGTGCATATCCTGAGCGAGGTGCCAGGTCTCCCCCCCCCCCCCCCCCCAGGATGGGCAGGGGAAGCTTCAAAGGTATGCTGCGTTTGTGAGCCTCCCCAGACCACTTGCTGTACTCAGCAACTAGTCCCCACCAGTTCTAGTCCCCACTCTGGCGGGTAGACTGGTGGGAAAGCCCAAGTGAGGAAAGGGGGTGTGCCATCCTCTCCCAACCCCACCCTTCAGGTGGGGGAGGCGAGGTGAAGCACATCTCTGGCCCTCGCCATCTTGAAGATGGGAAGCCCTACCTAATCAGGACTAGGATACTGCCCCCCTCCCACAGGAGAGTGGCAGGATAGGGGGTGTACCCACCCCAGGGAAGGGCCCCATTTGTCCCTGCCTTTTACATACCTGTAACACCCCTAAATTTTGTATTTAGGGTCACCCTGAATCTTCCTTCCTCAGATCCCAAATATGAGACCAGAAAGAACAAAGACCACCTGCCACGCAGCTGCTAACAAGAGGATGGCTCCAACTGACTTGGCCCCAGCCCTACAAGCCTTTCGACCCTCGAACCTGCTCCTGCTAAAACCCGGCGTCTAAAGCTTACAGCAACCTCAAACCCCGGAGAACCTGCCTGCCTTGCTCATCTAAAAGACTGGGACTCCCACGAGCAGTGGTTCTGCTCAAAACCAGCAACAACCCCTGGTGCCAGCCAGGAACCGCGAATCCAGCACACACTGCACCCGAGCCCGGCATGTGCCTGAGTGGACAAAGATCATGAGGACGTCCCCCTAGCCAC
Organism: Triturus cristatus; assembly: GCF_964204655.1. Classification (NCBI taxonomy): domain Eukaryota; kingdom Metazoa; phylum Chordata; class Amphibia; order Caudata; family Salamandridae; genus Triturus; species Triturus cristatus. The sequence goes on from NC_140592.1 coordinate 1,259,229,587, forward strand.
TGTGACTCAGAATCCAGCACCCAAGGACCCTCCTGACGACGCCTGCAGCCTCAGAACCAGGGACCCCTCCAACCGCGACCAGCAGAGGGTAAGATTTCCCGATGCCAAAAGGCACCCCTGCACCCTTGCCCTGCGACCCCCTGTGCCCAACTCCTTGGTGCCTACCTATCCGTCAGCTTCCCAACTTACCTCTCGAAGTGGTGGTCGCACCTGAAGAATCTACGTCCCCGAGCTTGCAGCCTGTGTTCATCTTGCAGCTTCTCCATTGAGTTACATTGAGCGCCCGGCGGCTCAAAAGCACCCTGCACCCAGCCGCCCGAGTGCCCCTGGAAGTGCAACATCTATCCTAACCTACTTCCCCACTTGCCCTGTGTGAGTGACCAGGAGCCCAGCTCCCACAGCCGCGTGGCCTGCCTGCTAGCAGCCACCAACCAAAGGCCCCCTACCCGCCTTAGGCTAACATTAGGCCCAACTCTCTCTGCACCCGGCTGCCTCTGTGCCGCTGAGGGTGTAACAACTATACCTGCCTGACCCTGGGAGACCCCTGAGTCTATGCCCAGAACCTTAACTCTGCCAGTCGAGTACTTACCTGAAAGCCGATGACCTACATTTTCTCCATAGGGGTAACATTGACTGGTTTCACTTGGAAATTCTTTTAAGTGTCGAGTTTTGAAACTTTAAAATATTCACTAAAAATCAGCCGAATAACAAACAATTACTCACCTGCTATCAGGAGAGATCCCAGTGCTGGATCTTGGTGCCCATCACTGACCCTGAAAAGTAATCGCAACTGTACTTGCCGATAATTTGATATTCCCCCATAGGATAACATTGCCTGGTTTTTGAAACATACAAATATTCCTTAAAAATCGCCTGTGTAACAATTTTTCAATTGTTTACAGGAAATGCACCAGGGCTGAATCCAGGATCCAGCCCTGAGTAAGAAAATCATACTTAAAGTAACTGAACTTGCATTTACTTAAAAACTCCCATTGAGCTCAATGTTATGATTGTGTTTGAATTGTGTTGCCTATTGCAACAACTGTATCTATTGCATTTAAAAGTCTATTACTTATTGAAAGTATACAACTACAGCATTTCATTCTGAGAAAGTATTTTGATACCTATTGTTGGTTCTAAAATAAAACCATATATTTTTTTTATATATAAACCATTGGCCTAGAGTTCAGTTATTGAGTGTGTGAGACCATTTGCTGACTGAGTGTGTACAACAAATGCTTTACACTGTCCTCTGGTACTGCCTTACTGCTCGACCAAGCTACTACTTTAGAGAGTAAGGATATATCTAACTCTCGCCTCTACCAAACTGCTGGGGACTCTGTACACACTGAACCTTACTAAGCTAGCAATTAACTAAGGAAAATCTAGCCGTAGTAAATGAAGGTAGGAGTTCCAGTACCAGCTAAATCAAACATGGTTGTAGGCATGAAGCCAACGATATGGGGGAAAGTTAGAACTAGAGAATGGGTGTTAAGCTCTCAATTGCTCTTCAATGATAGTGATTGTGCATTGGTGGAAACAAACAGCCCCCTGTTGAACCCCTGGTTTCTAAAAATGTAGAGCATTGTTGCAATGAAAAGATTAAGTAGACACTATCAAATATAGAGATGAGTTCCTGTTAACATGGTAACCAATACTACATGACATCGATCTGGACTGCTGGGAAAGAACATGTTCCCCCATGGATGAGAGCTTTACGTTTGTTTGACCGGTGGATTAGTTGCTGAAGTGTATTTAGAGTTGAACAATAAAGTGACCAATGAAGGGGAAGGGGGTGTGGGAGGAGAGTAGTAGGTCTAGCAAAAGTTTCACGGAATGTATGGAGAGGAATTTTAATATTGTAATTTGCAATTACGTTTAAAATCTTCAGTAAGTATTTAGAAAACAGTGAAGGCATAAATAACACTTAATCTGTGCTCCTGCAACTTTATAGAGATTTATAATTTTTTTCCTGCTTCTTTTGTAGTAGTAAGTGGGAGATTGTACGCTGTCAGTGCTGTGGCTCGCGTGGGACGCATCTAGCCTGCTCCTCGATGAAGATCTGGCAAGAGCAGAATTGGGAATGTGCAGAGTGCAAGAATATCATAAACCGATCAGGTAAAAGCGATATATAAATTGCCTCGTTTCTCATTTCTGCTATTAGTGGAATAATTAGATTTATCCGACACCTGCATTGTGAAACCTGGACCGAAGCGTTAAACACCCTAATTACTGTAGAATTTTGAATCGTACTCACTCTTCCCAGTCTGTAATTACCACTCTGAAATATGGTGTTCCTTGGCTGCACAGTTAGATTTACTCTGCACAAAACCAGTACAAACAGAGGGTACTGTGAGACAGCAGTAATCTGCTGCTGGCCGTTTAAACTGTGTTTTTTAGGGATTGTAAACTCTGGCTAGGAGAGTGAGTAAAGTTTTGTATAAAAAGTATTGTTAGAGGGCAATTTTTTTTTTTCTTGTTTTTTTTTTAAGGCGCTAACCTGCAGAACTCCAAAGTGTGGATTGAGCCTGTCTGTCTCCTAGGAGATTGATTTGAGGAGCAGCTTCCAACTCCCTGGCCAGCAAACATTGCCTGTGGTCGCACAGAACCTATATAGACTATTTGATGCTACTTGTGTGCACTGATTGGTGGTTGCATCTGGTGTTTCTTTTGGATTAGGGTTAGTGTTCTCATTGGATGGGTATTTGAGGTTACTGTTTGGTTCCTGGTTCAGTGATTCTATTGATGTAGGACTTAAGGCGAATGGTCTGATTGGTGGATAGATTTAGGGTTTTGGATTGGTTCCTGAGGCTGGGTTTTCTATTGGACGTAGGGTTTAGGGTTAAGTACCTGGTTGGGTGCTTGGACTAGGGCTGTGATTGGTTGTAAGGGCTTGGTCTCCTTTTAGTACTAGAACTAGTGTTGGGATTGGTATGGGTTAGGGCTAGAGTTCCCATTGGCTGAAGGGGTCACCTGATTACTTGGGTTATAAAAGGCCAGGGCTCGGGGCATCACAGCCCGGGCGCCGAGGCTAAGGGCGAGTGCCTGTTTGAGCCTGTTCGAGACTGGTTGGGACTAGTGCCAGAAATACTGCCCAATTTTACATACACCAGCACCGCCCCACCCACATCCACAGAGTAACACGCAGCACATGTACTGTACTCATCTACTACAAACTAACCCTATACACAATTCTGTCTCGGCACCCACTACAGAACCAGCCAATCACGCTGCTAGAGGGTGGAGCGGGGGGGGACTGAGGTAAAGGCAGCTCGCAGCGCGGGAGTCCCTCACTAGGCTTTCTCTGCCATTGAATTGTTTGTAGGCCTGCTAGGAAACGCTATTGCCAATTTTTAAAAACTACTACTTTTAAACAAATTGCACTTTAGAAATTGAATCTGTATGAATTGTTTTACCGTAGTGCTCCTCACGCCTAAGACTGCTGTTTCCGGCTCCCTTGATTGCTCCTAGAGACTCCCCCCCGATAGCAGCCAATCACGCTGCGAGAGGGTGGAGCAGAGGGCGGGGAACGGAGGTAAATGCAACTTGCCAAAGGCATGCCCGTCTGTGCCCAGCCGGGCCCAAGGGCCAGTCATTATGCCCGCAGCACTACCAACCCCGGGGAAATTCTGAAAACTTTGCATTCTACCCACCTACATCTCGCCCATGAAACCCTGGTTCGCATATCTGAGCATGAAATTTGCACCAAACGGTGCACTTTTCCAGAAATTCAGACTCCAACCATCCCCAAGCACATCTCACAGAGCCAGGCTAAACCCGGGGCTACCCCCTTATCTATTTACTACCTTAATACCCGATCCCTTATCACACCAGCTGGACATTTTTCTCCTCCTCCTCACAGACAAACCTAGTATCCTACTGCTGACAAACTTGGCTTACCGCTGACTCTCCCCCTGATATGCTGGTGGCTCTACCCCCGACTACTATATCATACATGCCAACTGCCCGCCTGGTAAATCGGGGGGAGGTTGCAGCCATCATTCATACCAGTCACAGGTTCTGCTCCCTAACAGGTCTCCCTCTTAAGGAGACTGAACATTGTAATAAAACTTGATTCCATCGACTCCTTTGTCTGTGTCCTACTCTACGGGCCACCCCCTCTCACGCAGTGAATTGATGGCTAAACTTGTGATTGAGCATGCTAAGGTCCTCCTCGTGGGCGACTTCAATTACTGGTACAAAGACCCTCATGAAGGCCCACAATCGGCTGAGATGTCTGACCTTCTCACTAATCTAAATTTCACCCAAGAGGTCTCATCCCCCACCCATCTAAAAGGTCATATCCTTGACCAAGTCTGGACTAACGGCCTGACCACTTCCATCCCTACTGTTGTTCCTTGTATCTGGTCAGATCACCACTTGTTAAAATTTACACTTGGATTCCCGTCAATCGAGAAAATCAGCACGGCCTTGCTAGGGACTGGAACAGTGTTAATAAAAAAGATTTTCTTGATACGTTAACCAAAACAGCCCTGTCCCTTGGCACTGACATCAACGCCACATAAATGAACGTATCCGAATGGCTACTTAATGCCAATAACAAGCATGCACCCCTCAAGAGTTAAATTAGCCCGCCGTGCCGACGCATAGAGATGGTTCTCTAACGAACTTAAAACCCAGAAATTGGCCTTGCGCCAACTAGAGAGGCAGTGGCGACAGAAATACTACCCTGACAAAAAACTCCTCTATACCGCAGCCAGGAAAGAATACAAGAAAAGCATCCTGATTGCCAAAGCCGTCCACTTTTCTACACGCATCCTCAACTCTAATAATAACTCCAAAGAAATATTCACCATAATTAATGAACTATCCAACCCAGAGAGAATCCTACTGAAGGCTATGCCCTCACAAAAGCTGTAATTCACTCAATGATTTTTTTATCGAAAAAATCATTGCTATCAAGGCCAGCATTCCCAAATGCTCACACTTCAAATTCCTCTGCCTTGCACCAAAACAATTGTACCATTAAACTATTTCCCCAGTATTAGCAGAGACCTTCCATGATCACCTAGCGAAAATTAAATCTGATTGCTGCCCACCTCACATACTCAAAGACTGCCTGGCAGCTTATCCAGGTCCGGCACTCGCCCTCCTGAATGAGTCACTCTCATCCGGCCAAGTCCCTATGGCTTTCAAGAAAGCCATAGTGGTACCCCTTTTTAAAAAAACAGGAGCTGACCCCGTGCTTCTACCGAACTACCGCCCGATCTCCCTGCTCCCGTTTTTAGCAAAGGTATTAGATACCCATGTAGCTAAATGCTTATCCGATTTCCTGGAAGAGTCTAAATTCCTTGATCCCCATCAGGCAGGATTTCGGCCGGCTCAATCCACCGAAACTGTCATCCTCGCTGTCCTGGATACTCTCCGGGACAACGCTGATAGAAGCTCCCCACTGGTACTGTTGGATCTATCCTCAGCTTTTGACATGGTCGACCATACAATTTTGGCCGACCATGTCAAATCTGCTGGTATTCAAGGTGCGGCAGCCTGCTGGCTCACTTCATTTCTGGATGATCACTCCCAGGCCGTCCGCCAAGGGCACTTCTTGGCTCTCCCGCGTAAAACTACCTGTGGTGTCCCACAGGGCTCGGCCCTCTCTCCCCACTTGTTTAATCTTGATATTGCTCCCCTGATTCAATCCATGAAAGACAGAAAGGTGACGGTCTTCAACTATGCAGATGACTTACAACTAGCCTTTAAGGTTGACAACTTGCATAGTTCTGTCACCGATTTTCAGTCCACCATGCTGCATATCCAACAATGGATGGACCATAACCACCTTCAATTTAAACCCTGGCAAGACAGAGCTTGTTCTCACTGGGGAAAGCCATAAGTTCTGGGGTCCACACTACTGGCCACCAGAGCTAGGACCCTCTCCTTCCCCTTTGGCCAAATTACTAGGAGTCTCCCTCAACAATGACCTTTCACTGGAAACTCAGATTGGCACGGTTATCTCCAAGTGCCTTTTTCAACTGCGCAAGATTAGGAAGATGCATCGCCTTCTTACTCAGGAAGCCCTGATCCAGGTCATACTAGCCACCGTCCTGTTGCACTTGGACTATTCCAACTCTGTGTACTTGGGCATGACACTCTACCTGTTTAAACGGCTGCAGACGGTTCAAAATCATGCAGCCAGACTGGTCTTCCGACAACCGAGATGGCAATCAGCAACTCCCCTACTGAGGAAACTGCATTGGCTCCCCATTTCCCAGCGCTGCGCCTTCAAAACGGGCTGTCTCATCTTTAAAGCTCTGCACGGCAACAGTCCCGTATTCATCAACAGCTTGCTACTCAGGCACACTCCATCACGCAATCTAAGATCTGCCCACCTCGCTCTCCTCACCACCCCGGTTTTCAAGCGAGCACGTCTAGGAGGCTGCAGATTTGCTACCCTCGCCCCTAAACTATGGAACACCCTCCCATTGGAAATACGGTCCTGCACTGACCTTCTGCAATTCAGGAAATCTCTTAAAACATGGCTATTTTCTCAAACCTTCAATTAATTTATTCATTCACAGCATACTGAGCCTGACAGCGCCATGAAGCCACCCGGTGTACGTGCGCTCTATAAATTATTATTAACATTAACAAAACCCCACAAACCACACCTATACACCCTTCAATCCCAGCTACCACACATTTCCACCATCACAAACAGTACACAACTCTATCCTATACCTCTAACCAATCCACTCATAACTAAAACAGCCCAATTCCACGCCATACTTCACTATATCCCATCCAGACACACACTCCCTGCTCTAATTATTCCTAACAGACCCCTTTTTGTCACTGACAAACCTATACTCAGCCTTCCATCATTACTCCAACCATCATCTTCCTCTCCTTTCTACCACAATAACACACCTGCCCAACACCTACTCCACTGCACCACACACATTACCACTTGCAGCAAAAAGTCTAGACCAACTCAACAACTTCATCCCCTCTTACATACAACATACACTCTACTCACAAGCACACCACCCCCTTTTCCTTACAACTTCCACTCACAAACAATACTAACAAATCCATCTCATAAAACAAACACATCAGCACCTCCTTTATTACTCCTCAATAACAAAACATATCATGCACACCAGCACAACAAAATCTCTCCAGCGCAACACCTCATAATTACCATCACAAACACACCCACCTTTCAAACCACACAAATTAACAAACTCCAATACAAAGCTTTCTCTCTTCCACCACACCTAACACGTATTCAGCAACTTCGGAAGGGGTTTGGGGCGGTGCACCACCAATTAGCTTGTCAATACATTACACCAAGTGGTCAGTAGTTGGTACTCAAAAAATCTTTATTTTAAATTATTTGTCCAAACAAAGCCTCAGCCAACGCGTTTCGTTCAGATTGAACTTCGTCAGGGCTGGAAGAATATAGAAAAACATAACATAAATAAACGCACCACACACAACATTTAAAAAGTACATTAAAAGACACCATTTAAAAGTTAACACATACTAAGAGAATATGCACAGGACAAATGATAGATGTACCCTAGGCAGTGAGTATACAGACATTACCAAACAGAGCAATTTTATGCAAAACAACACAACAATGCAAATGACACCATTACATTAGTGACAACGGAGGCATAAGTATGCCTCTGTGGTTCCAAAATATATATATTCTGAAAACCCTTATTGCTTGAGAGTATGATTTAATCAAGAATGCCCCCAACTTAAACATGATTCCTATATATGTAGTGTTATATCTAGATGTCCCATCTAGCCATGTGTAATATAAAATATTTCATCAGAAATTAGAGGGGGAGGGATGGGGGAGGGACTTATATGTGCCTGTGTAGGTCCAAAGTTAGATTCACCCAAGCTGCCAATAAACTCTTATACATATAGAAAGCAAAAGCAAGCTGATTAGGACAAAAGGGCAGGAAAAAAACTTTTAAGAAACCGTCCCCCGTAGGGAGACACGTACCATAAGTAAAAGTGCGAGTAAAATCCAATGATATAACCAAAGTCTATGTAAACAAATATCCGTCTCGCGAAGAGCTGTGAATAACGTTGTATGTTTCAGGTAAACAGTCCTGATTGTGCTTCCAGTGCCACCTTGATAAGGACACTGTACACGATTCTGTCAAAGAAATAATAGCAGAAAAAATAAAAATAAAAAAAATAAATAAACAAAAAATGACAAAGCGCAAAGATATCAAATCAAGTCCAAAGATATATACATATATATATATAAAGTAGGAAACAGACCCAATGTGGCTTTTGGTCGAAGTAAAAATGTAATTAGATACCACTAGGACGTGAGATTTGAACAGAACATATTGTCAGTCCAAAATAATAATTCCCACTCAAGAGTTTCTAACCGAAAAGTACAAAAGCAGTCCGTGAACATCCTACTTGTAAACACTATGTGGAAACTGTAAATCCAAGGTTCCAAAACACAACCTAATAACAGAAAGCAAAAAACACGTAGATGAAATTGCCAATAGAACTGACAATAGTTCGTAGAGGGTGACTCAGGACAAAATATGTTCCGCCCTCGTGTGGTGTTAAAACACCAACGTCCGTGCGGCAAGGCATCCGCCCTGTTGACACATGTGTAAGCAGAACCGTGCCACAGCACCAAGAAGGAAAAAGCAAATGGGAAATCCCTTTGATCAGCCCGTAGTCAACCGCACTTTAAAATGTTCCCAAAAGGCGAGTCAAAGCAAGGACTTTGTTAAAACAGCCCCCTGCCCCAAGCCGACAGAATCAAATGGTTGCCAAGAGTATCACCGCATACCTGTAACGCAATCAGAGTCCGTGCTCTCCCCTCAGTGTCCCGTATTGCAACCTGAAACAAATGCCAAACTTTAAAGGCAGACGTACGTATGCAAAAATCAACGCACGTCCGTAATCATGGGCGGGCGTATGGCGGGCGTGTGACAGGTGGTCAATGCGATCCCTGCATTATTGGTTTCCTAGGAAACCAGGGTGTGTACCAAAGGTTGAAAAAAACGGGCTAGCGTTAAGGTCAAGAAAAAAGCGTCTAAAACGTCAAAGCGCGTCACGAGTTGTAACTGGGTGTGTCAAGGGTTTAGCCAATGTGGACAAACCAAAACAACGTCAAAGGCTCAAAGCGCGCCAAGTTTAAAAGGGAATTATGCATATGTAGTCAAAGCGGTGCGGAGCGTCATGAGTTGTAAGTGGGTGTGTCAAGGGTTTAGCCAATAAGGACAAACCAAAACAATGTCAAAGGCTAAAAGTACGCCAAGTTAAAAAGCAAATTGTGCATATGCAGTCAAAGCGGTTCGTAAGAAGTTGTAGACGCGCATTAAGAAGGTAACCAATGTCCTAATCAGCTTGCTTTTGCTTTCTATATGTATAAGAGTTTATTGGCAGCTTGGGTGAATCTAACTTTGGACCTACACAGGCACATATAAGTCCCTCCCCCATCCCTCCCCCTCTAATTTCTGATGAAATATTTTATATTACACATGGCTAGATGGGACATCTAGATATAACACTACATATATAGGAATCATGTTTAAGTTGGGGGCATTCTTGATTAAATCATACTCTCAAGCAATAAGGGTTTTCAGAATATATATATTTTGGAACCACAGAGGCATACTTATGCCTCCGTTGTCACTAATGTAATGGTGTCATTTGCATTGTTGTGTTGTTTTGCATAAAATTGCTCTGTTTGGTAATGTCTGTATACTCACTGCCTAGGGTACATCTATCATTTGTCCTGTGCATATTCTCTTAGTATGTGTTAACTTTTAAATGGTGTCTTTTAATGTACTTTTTAAATGTTGTGTGTGGTGCGTTTATTTATGTTATGTTTTTCTATATTCTTCCAGCCCTGACGAAGTTCAATCTGAACGAAACGCGTTGGCTGAGGCTTTGTTTGGACAAATAATTTAAAATAAAGATTTTTGGAGTACCAACTACTGACCACTTGGTGTAATGTATTGACAAGCTAATTGGTGGTGCACCGCCCCAAACCCCTTCCGAAATTTCACTGATCTGCTTGGCAGTTGGCATCTACTAACGGCGGATGCAGGGGCGTCTGTATGCACACCATCATTAACTATACCATTTTATACATACTGGGAACACAGTAAGGAGGTGCAGTCATTGGAGTCCGCCGTTAACCCTGCTTTTTTCTAAACGTATTCAGCAACTCTTTTAACCAAAAAGGTGCCAGATTTCTTACATGGTATGCCCCCACTTTTTGCTGAATGTACTTTGACTGAGTGTGCCCTGGACTCCTGCCAATCAGATGCCCAGGGCCTATGTTCCGTCCCTAAACACACAAAACCCAAATTGGCAAACCCTGGCCACATGTCAGCCCCTGGTAAATGGTACCTTAGGTACCCAGGGCCTTGTGACCAGGGAAAGCCTTCAAGGGCTGCAGCGCTAATTGTGCCACCCTTAGAGTCCCTGTACCCTTACACACACACTGCCCTTGCAGGCTGGGTGTCTGGGTGCAAGACAAAACAGAGTCGACATGGCACACATCCCTGTGTGCCATGCCCATCGCCTACACTGCCATGGCATATATCAGCCACCCCTCTAGCTGGGTGCCCTATGCCAATGGTGTGGGGGCAGGAGCTCTGTGCCCCTACAGTACCCAGGTCCATTCCTGGGCACTAAGTGCAGTGCTGCCATTTAAAAGCACATGGTGCTGAGAGCTCGTCAAACACGAACTCCACAGCACCATAATGGCAACACTGAAGACTGAGAAGTTTGGTATCAAACTTCTCAGCACATTAAACCCACACTGTGGGATTTAATGTACCAAGCACCCCAGGGGGCATCTTGGAGATGCCCCCTAAAACCTAACCTACAATCCATGTCTGTTCTGAGGCTGCCTAGGCTGCCACACAGCAGACATGTTGCTTGACCCCTGGGTTGGAGAGCCCCTGCTCTCCGGGGCCTGTAACAATGCACATCCTGGGTGAGGTGCTAAATCTCCTCCCCCAGGATGGGCAGGGGGAAGCTTCAAAGGCATGAAGCTTCCCCAGGCCACTGCAACCCCCCACTGGTGGTAAGCTTGGCCGGAAACCCTAAATAAGGACAGGGGATGTGCCAGCCTGCCAACCCCACCCCTCAGCTGGGGGAGGCGAGGTGAAGCACATCTCTGGGCTCTCGCCATCTTGAAGATCGGAAGCCCTACCCTATCAAGACTAGGCTACTGCCCCCCTCCCACAGGAGAGAGGCAGGATAGGGGGTGTACCCACCCCAGGACAGGGACCCATTGGTCCCTGCCCTTCACCTACCTGTAACACCCCTAAATCTAGTTTTTAGGGGCACCCTGAACCTTCCTTCCCCAGATTCCAAAATCCGAAGAAGAGCCAGAAGAAAGAAGACCTGCCCTGCAGCTGCTAAGAAGACGAAGACACAAACTGCTTTGGCCCCAGCCCTACCGGCCTTTCGACCCTCGAACCTGCTCCAACCCGGCATCTCTTGTGGCCAGCAACCTCACAAACCCCGGAGGACCTGGCTAGCTTTTGACTCCAAGCCCCTGGGACTCCCATGAGTAGAGGCTCTACTCAAAATCTACTTCTAATCCCTGGCAGCCGCCAGGAATCGCGAACCCAGCACACTGCACCAGCCAAGCCTGGCCTGTGCCGAAGTGAACAAAGACCACGAGGACGACCCCACGGCGACTGTGACCCAGAGTCCGGCACCCAAGGACCTCCCTCGACACTCCTGAAGAAGCCTGCAGCCTCAGAACAAGGTGCCCCCCCCACCCCAACCGCGATCAACAGAGGGTAAGATTTCCCGACACCAAAAGGCACCCCGGTGCCCCGCGGCCCCCTGTGCCCAATCCCGGAGTACCTACCTATCCCCCAACTTACCTCTTGAAATGGTGGTGGCACCTGAAGAATCCTCGTCCCCGAGCTTGCAGTCTTTTTCTAAACCGGAGATTTCCCATCGAAATCAATTGAGCGCGCAAAGGCTCAAAAGCACCCTGCACCCAGCCGCCCTAGTGGCCCTGGCAGTGCAACCTCTACACCTATCTACTTCCCTACTTGCCCTGAGTAAGTGACCAGGAGCCCAGCTCCCACAGCCGCTTGGCCTGCTAGTCAGCAGCCACCAACCAAGGCCCCCCTATCCCTCATAGGATAACATTGGGCCGAACTCTCTCTGCACCCGGCCGCCCTAGTGTCGCTGGGGGTGAACCAACTGTACCTACCTGACCCTGGGGGACCCCTGAGTCTATGCCCAGAACCTCAACTCTGCCAGTCGAGTACTTACCTTTAAACCGATAACTCAATTTTCTCCATAGGGTAACATTGACTGGCTTTTTCTGAAATTTCTTCTAAGTGTGGATTTTTCAAAACTTAAAATTCACCAAAAATCAGCCGAGTAACAAACGAAAATACTCACCTGCTCTTAGGTGAGCTTCCAGTGCTGGATCTTGGTGCCCAGCACTGTCTCTGAAAACTACTTACAACTGTACTTACCAGTAACCCAATTTTCTTCCATAGGAAATCATTGACTGTTTTTCTGTGAAATTTCTTCTAAGTGTCAATTTCTGCAATCTTTAAATATTCTTTAAAAATCGTATAATATCTGAAAACGTAATTACTTCCCTCTTTTGGATAAAGGTCCCAGTACTGAGTCTAGGCACCCAGTACTGGATTACAAAAGTAACGAGAACATACTATACCTGCAACTTGAATTTTCTGCCATGGGGAATCATTGACTGTTTTTTAAGAAATATTTTCTAAGTGTCAACTTTTAAGATAGCAAAATATTGTCTAAAAATCATCACAGTAATTAAGTCGACTTTTATCACTTGATTCCAAGTACTGACCCAGGACTGAATCTAGGATCCAGTCCTAGACTTCCAAAAGTAATCCTAAAAGTAATCTGTGGCAAATAACATAACTTCCATTGAACTCAATGCATTATTGTGTTTAAAATTGTGTTGCCTATTGCAACCACTTGTAACTTTCTACCAAAGCCAATTGCATATTGCAAAAGTATTTATATAAAGCATCTCATTGTTGGTTCTAAAATAAAACAAGCATATATTTTTATATATAAACCATTGGCCTAGAGTTCAGTTATTGTGTGCGAGACCATTTGCTGGCTGAGTGTGTACAACAAATGCTTTACATTGTCCTCTGATACTGCCTTACTGCTCGACCAAGCTACCACTTTAGAGAGTAAGGTTATATCTAACTTTAGCCTCTGCCAAACCTCTGGGGACTGTGGACTCTGTACACCCTGTACCGATTTGGGAACCGTATTTACAGAGCCACTTTCTCACACAGTGCGTGTGTGTGTGTGTCAGGGTTCAGGTCCTCTAAGGGTGGCACAATAAGTGCTGCAGCCCTTAGGGGCCTTCTCTGGTCACAAGGCCCTGGGTACCTAGTGTACCATTTACCAGGGGCTGACATGTGGCCAGAGATGCCAATTGGGTTTAGGCTTCAACACAGTTTTAGGGAAGGAATATAGGCCCTGGGTACCTGATTGGCAGGAGCCCAGGGTGCACACAGTCAAAGTACATCAGCAATTCAGCAAAAAGTGGGGGAATACTATGCAAGAAAGATGGCACTTTCTCACAACACTGCCACATCTTCCATCTCTGTGGTGGAGCTGTGTGTTGCCACCCCGTTATGGTGCAAGAAGCAAAGGCTTTGGCGCAATTTCCTGTCTATTTTTGTCTTAAAACACCTTATCCCATCTCACTGACATCTGCTGTTGCACTACATCTTTACTAATTGCAACAGTAAAAACGTTGTTTACTTAATCACCTGCCCGTGTGGTCTTGAGTATGTGGGTATGACCACGAGACCCATCAAGACACGCATTGGTGAACACCGCAGTAATGTCAGATGTGGGCGTAGTACTACCAAAATGTCCAACCACTATATCTCTAGTGGACATGGCGTTAATGATCTACAATGGACAGTGATTGAACAAATGGGCAGCGAACATGGCCTTCTGGAAAAAGAACAGCGTTGGGTTTTTCGCTTGGGTACTCACATCCATGGATTAAATGACGATATACCATGGAACCAGTTCCATCTTTAAGAATTCCAACTACAGACTGAATGGCTTCCTATCTGGAGCTCTACAACCTAACTGGAGCTTTCATTTGTCTGGGGGCGATTATTCCATAGCTGTACCTATCGGGTACCTCTCCGTCTCCAGTGTGAGGTTTTTTGCCACCCCCTCCTAATGTTAGGAATGTAGGTTCCATTTTTTTAGTCTTGGAATCATTTCTATATCACTGTGCATTTTTTGGCACTCTGTCAGGTTCTCCCTAATGACGTTGTGCTATTCAGTCCATCACTAATGTGACCCCTACCTTTCCTTTGTGGAGCTATACCAATCCCTCCATTCACATAGACTGAGTACGAGTTCATACACTCCTTGCCCACTATTACTACACTCTCCCGAAACCTTTTTGGCTACTACACCTGCCCTTCCTTTAATCGACTATTTGTATTCCATCAGTCTGATATTTATGCAGGCATTTGGTTTGGACACCTATGTCCCTGAGGTCCATCTCCTGTAATTCCAGGCTCATTGGGATGTTCTGGGTGACCATTCCGATCACAAGTCCCAGTTAACTACAGCATCTACTCCGTTTTTATTCCATCAGGTAGCCTAGACAGGCAGATAACTACAGCATCTACTCCGTTTTAATTCCATCAGGTATTCTAGACAGGCAGTGGATTAAGACACCCCGGTCCTTCCCCTGGGGTCCTTCCCCCTTCGGTCCTGGTTGGTAATCGGTCGGAATGACCCGGACGGTCTACTTCCGGTTCCGGGTCTCCGTTTGCAGAATCAGCGCGCATTGTGCGTTTACCTCTTTGGCGCAATTACACTAATTGATGTAGCTATTTAAAACGGGCGTCCTCCGATTCAGTTCTATCGACGGAGCCGACCGGGGTGGTTGATTTGGCGGGACACTGATCCCTGGAGTCGTAAGTACGGCGCTTCTGTGGGAATCAGGTAACATCTTGACAACGCTAATATTTTGATCGTTGGCCCACTTTTTCCTCTCCTGTTCCTCTCTTCATGCAGGTAGCCTACTTGGCACGCCCACCACTCGGTTCACGAGCTCATGAGGTTACTTATCTCCTGTTAGCAAGTATGTCCATACTTTTGTGGGGATTTTTATTTTGGCATGGATATACATTGAACTAGTCCCCCTTTTGAATAGTGTGTGTGCTTTTTGTTGTGTGTGTGTTATGTTTAATGTTGTATGTCCATTTGTCACACAGTGCCTTCATCACAGATCACGTGATAACGTTACGGATAGCGTTAAGAGACCAGTACTCTTCACTTTTTTTTTTTTTTTTTTTTTTTTTTTTTACAGATCACCGTACTCACAGAATGAATTGAATTACTTCCTACTTAATTAATACGCCTTTTATTCCCTCTAGGTTAATAGGACTATGTAAGACCTATTAAGGCATTGATATCGTGGAGGCTATTTACTTCCTTTTACATATCATTTTTCTCACAATCTTTGTTATTAACACAACACAGTTAGTGGCAGGAAGGGATCCTTAAGGTCCTGACGAAGAAGCATGGGGAAGCTTCGAAACATGTTGACACCACTAGGAGATATAGCTCATTGAGGCTTACACCCTCCTTACCCCACCTTTTAATAATACCAGCTCGACCGGCAGAATAAATGTTCCTAAACCTGAGAGCCAGGTATTTTTTAATTCACTCCTTATTCACTCCTGACCCTTCCTCTCACACCCCCGCATCACACATAGCTGTCTCACCAACAACAGTGCTCCCGCGTAAACGTAGGTCGTAGCACGCCCTGTCCCGTAGAGGGGCAGGAAGACCCCTATGATGAAGCATGACACCAAGGGCCCTTTTGGTGTGTGAGGGGTATTTAAACAACTAATGTGTATTCTCCACGACCGTCGGATACATATTGAGTAATCGAGTGATCTCTTGAACTCGTGGGTGGATCCCTTTGTTTATGTTGCACTACATCTTGAGCCAGGAAAAACAATCATAGTCAGGAGTGTTGCCAGAACTCTTATAAATGTTCAAAAACGTTTTCAGCTGCTCAGACCAGACTAGCTCTGTCTCATGTATCACTTAGATGACTCTGCCATGCCAAGAAACACTAAAACTTTCTTTTCTGTCAGAACTTGGTGTTATGCCAACTGAATTTTCTAAAAACCTAATTTTTCCCTCACCTCTGTTAAAAACACAACTCAAATATTTAATCCCATCCTCTGCCAAATGTGGAAAGATACTACCTTCAAGGCAAATAACGCTTCCTCTAACATTTATATTGGGTTTATTAGTTTCAAAAACTTCATTTATCTTTCCCTCAATATCCACTAGCAACTACCAGTATGTGGGATACTAGACACCGCTGTTAACTACCCGTTGGGTACCACATTCAATATCATTGGACAAGTAACCAGTATACTACACACTACTCAACACTGTCTGTGGGTGAATCAGTTAATGGCTCCTGTTACTAGAACACTTGTACACCTCTAGTGGATGAGTTTGTGGTGGGAGGGTACAGCTATTTCTTCCTATATTGAGTGGATATTCTCAATCTGATAGACTTCTAGCTGCAGATTCCTTACCTTAGAATTTTCCCCAGGATCCAGACTGCATATGGAACTTTTTCATGAGCAGTACCCCTGCACGCCAGTAGGTGATGTTTGGCTCCACGTGGCATCGTCCACGCCGAAAGTGATGTTTGCATTGCCTATATAGACGCCACCCAGGCACGCTGACATCCATTCTTTTATTTCTGTGCCAGCCAGCTCAAATCTGGGAACTACCCCTTAGTGTTTTTTTAAAAAGGTTTTTCGATGTTTTGTTGAGGTCTTCTTTTTTTTAAAATTTGTTTTTTTTAGGTTTACCTCCTGGTGTTAGGAAGGTCATCCAAAAAGGCTGGCTTCAAGCCCTGCTGCACCTTTCACAGATGTCTGTGATGGACCCACACTTTGTATGCCTCTGGTGCCTCAAGCCTGCTCACGACCTGAAGGCCTGGTCAGATTGACGCGTCATGCACCCAATGGCCTTGAGGCATCGCTTCCTCAAGCTTATGGTGGCTCGACTTGCGACGATCACGATCCCAGTTGAGAGGAAGGTTCCGGGAGCAGTCCCGGAGCCAGTGGTCATCTCATTCGAGTAGTCGAGCCACTCTGGTAAGTCCAAGTCCAGCAAGACTCTCCTGGCACCCACCGGTGGAGCCATCCCCATTCTCATCCCTGACACAGAGCAGGAGGGGTTGGCGTCCAATGCCAGCGCTGACTGGAGCCATGCCTTCCAGGCCAGAGCCCGAGTCCTTTTCTTAAGGGCTAGGACTCTGAGAGAATTGGAAGGGGTCACTGGACCCTGAAGAACACCAGCCATATGAAGAAGTAATGGACTGGTGTGAGGATCTAGGTGAAGCCAGTGGACTGGATAAGTCTCCAGATATTGGCAAATTTTCCCACCCTACCCTGTCTACGGAGGAGGGAGTTTCATTTGCAATGGTGATAGAGGGCAGAGCTGAGGTCCTGGAACTTAGCTTGCCCTCGGTGACAGTCGAAATTAATGTCTTGAGGGAAGTGCTTCAGCCGGGAGTATCCCCATCAGAAACTGCTTCACCCTGTCAATGAGGCACTTTCGACGTACACCTTGGGACTTGGTCCAAGCCCAGCACAGGGGCTCCTGTGAACAGGGGGGGTTGCCCTCCACCACCACCCCTCACATAGCACCTTACCCGACGGAGCTTGGTGGTCCAAGCCTCTGCGTGAATCCTGGTGCATTCCCGAACGCACCCACAGACAGGAAATCCACAAGGCTGGGCAATCTTGGGAAGATGTTTTCTTCTACCAGCCTGGCACTGTGGTGTGTGACCACTGAGTGCCTTTCGGACCACTATTCCCACGCTGTATGGGATAGGGTTGCACAGGAGCTGCCAACGGTCCCGGAGGAGTCCTGGTTCATGCTCTCCCAGGCTGTTTTCCGATTCGAGGGTTGCTACGAAGTTCACCATTCACTGTGGACTTGGCGCTACAGATTTACTAGGCAGAGTAGTTTCATCAATAGTGTCCCTGTGATACCACGCCTGGTTGAGGGCTGGCTTTTCTGGGGATGTCAAGTTCTCCCTCATGGACATGCCCTTTGATGGTTCCCGTTTCTTTGGAGACTAGGCAGATTCAGCGCTCGGGCACTTTAAGGACAGCAGAGCTACGACAAGGTCCTTTTGCCTTTCAATGGCTCATCATCCTCAATCTGCCTTTCGCTCCTTTGGTGGCCACCAAAGAGGTATGCAACTGTCTTTACCAGCCTAGCCACCATGGTGCGCAATCTTTCATGCCTCTGCATGGCTGCGGATGCGATTCCTACGAGCCAGTGGGTTGGATGGCCAGCACCCCCCACCCCACACACAGCCAGAGCCTCCAAGCCTGCCCAGTGGGTGGCAACATTCGCCATCACCTGCCCCGCTGGCAGTCCATAACATCAGACGTGGGTTTTGCAGAATGTCTGAAGAGGGTATTCCCTCACCATCGCGATTGCCCCTCCCTCCATGCCACCACCTTATGACAGGGTGACGGAGCATCACCTATCACTTCTCCATCAGGAAGTGACAGCTTTTTGCCAAAGAAGCCTTAGAGTGCTGGTGCCAGAAGTAGGTTGTGCTACTTTTGGCTGCCCAATAAGGATGGAGGCCTTCGCCCTATCCTCGACCTTCGCTCTCTCAATTTCTCATGAAGGAGAAATTCAAATGCTCACTCTTGCTCAGGTCCTGTCTGCCTTGGACCCTGGTGACTGGATATTAACATTGAACTTGCAGGACACGTACTTCCACATTCCCGTCCTGCCTTCTCACAGGCTTTAGCTGTGGGACAGTGTGGGCCATAAGCCTTTTCAGTTTGCTGTGCTCCCTTTTGGCCTCACCAGCGCACCTCTGGTATTCACAAAGGTGATGCCGGTGGTTGCAGTTCATCGGCAGCGATCTGGAGTCTAGTCTTCCCTTATCTCTGACTGGCTGTTAAAGGTGGGCTTGCCCCTAGGCTGTTCTCTACCTTCTCCAGATTACTTCAGACCGTCTGCATTTGCTGGGTTTCACTATCAACATGCTGAAGTCACAAAAGGCACCCTCTCCGGTGCTCCGATACCGATGTTTCAACCTCGATCCTGTATTTTGGTGAGACTGACTTTGAGGCTGCTGGGCCTCATGGCCTCCTTCATCCTGCTTATGAGACATGCCCATTGTCATATGTGGGCTCCATGGTGGGATTTGAAGTTTCAGTGGGAGCAGCATCAGGGGGAATCCCTCCAACATGGTTCAGATCTCTTAGGGAGCTGCACAGGACCTGCATGATGGCTTAAGAAGTATGATTGGGTCAGTTGCAGACCCCTCTCCCTGCCTGATACAGATCTGACAGTGGTGACAGATGCTTCACTCCTGGGATGAGGCAGCCATCGGGGAGAGGTAGAAATCGGAGGACTCTGGTCTCCAGCGGAATCCGAACTCCACATCAACCTGTTGGTGCTCCAAGCGATTTGATTGGCATTGAAAGCCTTTTGACCCTCCATCCAGGGAAGGCTAGTGCAAGTGTTAAAGGACAAAAGCACAATCATGCGGTACTGCAAGAAACAGGATGAGTTTTTCAAGAGCCCTGCATCTCTGAGAATGGCTGGAACATTCTGGCAATTCCCTGGTGCTTCAACATCTGGCGGATTCTCTGAACGCCAGAGCAGACAAACTCAGCCGAAGATGCCTAGCGGATCACAAATGGCTTCTCCATGCGGAGATGGTGCAAGGTTTCTTTCAGCAGTGAGGAGAGTCTTTGTGATTTGTTTGGCACTGTCTAAATACGTGCAATGTTAGTAGTTCTGCGCGCTGGAGTTTCCAAGGCGGCTCTCACTTGGAGACGCTTTTCTCCTGCATGCCTTTCCGTCCATACCAGTCCCGCCCAGAGTTCTCAAGAAGAGCAGGAATGACTGGGCCCAAGTCATCCTTGTGGTTCTGGATTAGGCACAGAGCCCTGTATCCTGACCTGCTGAGCATGTCCAACGGTCCTCCAATCAAGCATCAAGCTGCCCCTTCGGAAGGATCTTCTGCCACTGCAGCTGTGGAGAGATCTCCACACAAACCTGTCAATGCTCTGCTTTTTTTCATTGAGATTGAGCTGCGACAGTTGATAGACTTCCTCTTGAAGTCTGCAATGATATCTTGGCAGCCAAGTGTCCTGCTACGAAGACGTTTTACTCCTGCTGCTGGGCTAAATTTGTGGCCTGGTGTTCAAAAAGAAACATTGATATCCTTTCAGCCCCCCCTTTCTGAGGTGCTCCGGTAATTTCTTTCCCTTGCTCCTCATGGCTCTGCTCTGGGCACTGTTATGGGATACCCATCTGTTACCTCTGCTTTTCCTTGGTTGCCTAACCAACCTTCTCTTTCCCAATCCCCTATTGTACATAGGTTTTTGAAAGGTTTGTAACATGTTCCCTCTCCCTCCTTTCGATATGCCCCAGTGGGATCTCAATCTCATCCTCACTTTCCTTATGTGGGTTCCCTTTGAACCTCTGCACAATTGTCCACTCACGCTACTTACAATCAAGACAGCCTTTCTTGTAGCAGTCACACCTGCCTGGAGGGTCAGTGAACTTCAGGGCTTGTCATCCAAGCCTCTGTATCTTAATATATATCCAAACCGTTACCCTGTTCACCTCTGGATCCGTGCGCAAATGCCAGTGTACCATTATATGCTGTGATGATTTGAAGTTTAAAAAAAAAAATACATATACCCAGAAAAACTGCTTTATACAAGAGCTTCCTTTCTTCCGAAAGTGGTCACTCTATTTCAGGTAGGCCAAACCATCACTTTGCCTACTTTTTACACTCTGCCTCATCCCTCCAAGGAAGAGCAGAGGCTTCACTGTCTGGACCCTAAAAGAGCATTGTTTCACCTTGACTGCGCATGAGTTCTGGGTGGACAACTAGCTCTTTGTGGGGTACTTCGAAGCTAAGGGCAGAGCTGTGCAGAAGCGGACCATCAAGATTAAGCGTGCACTGCATTGGCTTAGACGCGACCCCTCTGATGGTTTGCGTGCTCGTTTCACCAGAGCTGAAGCTGCGAACGCTGCATTAGCACGCAGAGTTTTAGTGCTGGACATCTGCCAGGCAGTAACGTGGGCTTCCCTGAACACGTTTACCGAACGCTGTTTGGTAGGTCAGGTCCATAGGGATGGATACTGGGCCTGTTTGGTCCTGCAAGACTTTCTTGTGTGAAATTGGTCCACAAGCCCAACCCGCAGAGGTAGTGCTTGGGTATCGATTCTAAGGTAAGGAATCCGCGGCTAGATGTCTCTCAGATGAACAAGTTGCTTTCCTTTGGTAACACCTTCTCTGGTAGAGACTATCCACAGATTCCTTACCAACCCACCCTTCCTCCCCGCTTTGCGAACGCTATTTTTTAATGACATGGCTTTTCCCCTTTCAGGGACCTAGTTTTCCACACCAGTTGTCAGTGTACTTAGTGGCTTCACACTTCTGGAAAGCCACATAAAGTAACTGACGTCAGCGCACCTGTGTGGCGCCTTTATAGGTACCGCAAATGTCACTTTCGGCGCAGACGACACCAGGAGCCGAACCACCCCACCTACTTTTGAGCAGGGTACTGCTCACAAAACACTTCCTTATCCAGTCTGATACCTGGGAATAATTCTAAGGTAAGGAATCTGCGGCTAGACAGTCTCTACCTGATAAGGTGTTACCGAAGGTATGTGATTTGTACGTTGGTGGTAATTATCAATTTCTCTAAAGTGTCTTTGTTTTTCCCTTCAGTGAAAAGGCGGCGATCGGGTTCCCTTGCTACTTCCGAAAGAATAGAGATGATGGATCGGAGTCTGGATCATTCAACTCCCAAAAGCTTGCGGCTGTCTATAGGTGCTCACCGTAAGATTCTTCACAGGTTGGTGGACATCTTGAAACTTCGCCTTTCCTGCAGTGCAGCTGCTGGTTTATAAAGTAGTGATTTATATTTTTTGAAGCGTTTTATATTGGACACTTTCGTAAGTAGCAAGAGCAAATGTTATTCTTGTGCTTGTGTCTGATTGGCTGTGTAGTGTTTTTATAGGGGTTCCAGGCAATCTGGAGTTACTGGGCTCAGAGTTTGCCTTAGTCTTTTCCTAGTGGTTTCTGGTCTTAACTTGCCAACATAGCAATTCATCCGTAGGCCTGTGAAATCAAGTAGTCCAAGCCCTACTCACGGAGGTAGAGTAGGGTTGGAGCTCAGAACATAAAAGGCCATCCAATAATAATATATAAAACATACTTTTACCCACACAATACTGTATATTGAAAACAATAGAGCACTTATATTTCACCAATATCCTACTTCTGGATATTCTGTCAGTAAATGCGCAAGATGGACTTTGAACCCTCTTTGTAAGCTATTCTGGGGGTAGGGGGTTGTTTATGCTGCAGCCTTCTCTTGTGATCTGAACGATCCATTTGCTCTGGAGATCAGGGACGTTTGAAGCTGTAAGCTTTCCCCTTCCTTCTGGAATGGTAATTTCCTTGCAACCTTGTGTACTCTGTGCACTTCTTGTGACACGGCCAAGTCTGCACATGTCCGTGATTGGCTGGGGATCCCTGCTTTGGGAAATATATTCGGTGCACTAAGTGCGGTTCATCTGCTCTCTGCCCTGCGCCAGCTGTCATTCTTTAGGTCTGCACGATGCGTGTATTCGCATAACCACTCCTGTGTTTGTTTGAAGTGCCAGTATCTGTGTTGGAGTGGCTGTGCTGCTTGTGGTCTTATGGGCTTATGGGCTTGCTTTGATGGGTTGGGTGCTTGGCGTGAGGAAAAACCAAACTAAGCTAACAACCAACCCCAGGTCACAGTAGTAATACTTTTGTGTTGATTGACGTCCCTCCAGTGACGGGGGATGCATTGACGTCCCTCCAGTGACGGGGGATGCCATCCTTAATGGCACAGGTCAGTTAGATTATGTGCAGCATCTAACTCTTGCAAGAGCATCTCCAATGCACCTCCCAAGTAGTTAGTCAACTACTTCCTTCAAGGCATCTCCCAAGCAGCTTCTCCTTGAAGGATGTTGCAATCCTCTGGTTTCTTGTCCTGCACCTGCCGAATGAAGTTTAATATCCCAACCCTGAAGCACAAGAGTTTCTTGGTTGCCACTCATTTGACATCTGTATTCTGCCAAGTGAAATATTGGCACTCGGGCTACAAATTTCTGCTATATCTTTGTTCAAAGGTTGCAGCCTTCCGGCCTGCCTGGAGGGCATCCTAGCACCGCGGGATGATATCTATGCTCCTTAGGTATACACTGGTGCACAGAAACCGGTTGCGATCGAAGTCTCTTGTGCCAACCTGGGAGCCAAGATAGGCTCCCTTGACGTGGATGTGAACCTCTTTATAGGGGATCTCCACATGTTTGCGGACAGATCCAAGGCGACGGAGCAGCAAGTTGCAAGAACTGTCATCCTGTAAGGCAACAGTGCTAACCATCCAGATGCAGAGACTGGAGGCGCGTATGGAAGATTCCAAGGGTCGATCATGTAGGTGTAATCTATGCATTGTTTGGTTCTTGAGGGAGCAGAAGGCACTGCACCAGAGGTTTTCCTGGAAAGGTGGATCAGTGAGAATCTCCGAGGCAGCCCTGTCCTTTGTGTTTGTAGTGAAGAGGACTCACTGCTCCTTGGGCCTCCCGGTTCCAGGGAAGTAGTTCCTGGTGTCCAGAACTTGGACAGAACAAACCGGTAGATATGTGCGAGTCCAAGGGCAGTGGTCAGGGTTACAGTTACATTGGTCAGTAGCTATGCACCTCCTCGTCTCTAACAGCCGGTTCTCGATCATGTGGCAGCACTACTCTTTGAGGCTGACTTACTTGTCCATGTTGGGTGAGGTGATTGCAACGATGTCCAGCTTCCGACAGTGGTTCACTAGAGCGCGGCCGGTGCCATAGTGGGGGTCACATCTATGATTTGAACACTCACTAGGTCTCTGCGATCTGTGGAAACTGCAGCATGCCAGAAGCTGGGACTACTCCTACTTCTCTGGGGTACACCAGGTTCTTTTCGCAGCTAGACTATCTATGCCTCCCTGCGGAAGAGGCGACTGCAGTCTTCCGAAAGGAATATCTACCTCAATGCCTATCAGATAGTCCGTCTCCCCCAGCCTCCCCCTCCCCCCTGTCACTATGGAGGGCAGAGATTTCCCCCTGGAGCAGGGTGGCAGTTGAACGTGTGGGACTTGAGACTTGGGAGTCTTAAATGAGCTTAGAATAGACTTGGAGCTCTGTTTTCAGGAAATCCTTGCGACAGTTGAGTCGACAGTGGTCCTCTAGGAAGCCTATAAAGCGGTGCTGAGAGCGGGGCACAGAATATCCTGGCCCACAAAAAAAATAAAGGCAGGTTGCGGCGATAACCTGGGAAGGCGGACCCTGACCCTTTAGGGCTCCAACGGTGCTCATGCCGATCCATAATCCTTGCGTTCCCTTGAGATACTTTGGTAGGAATACCTGGACCTGGCCACAGAAGAGGTCTGCAGTCCATTATTGGCCATACAACATAATCTCTACAGTACTGGGGACAAGGTGGGCATGTTGCTGACCTGGCTCTGTAGGAAAGAGGTGACAGCCCGGTGGATCCATAGTATCATAGATGAACAGGGTGTCCCCCACTCTAGTAACATTGCCATCACGGAGGCCTTTGATGGCTACTCTACCTCATTCTATAAGGCCTGCCCGTTGGCAGGCGCCTCTAGCATAACAAAGGATCGGATGGCTCCCGAGGATGACAGCACCCTGGAAGAAGTCACGGCTGCGATTGCAAAATTGGAAACTGGAAAACGCCAGGGCCAAATGGCATCCCGGTTGAGTTTTTTTAAAAAGATGCTCCAATTTGTTGGCCCCTCATATGCAACTTGTTTAAGGAGGTACAAGACCGTGGAGCACTACCGCTGGATCTACAATGTGTAACCATTGTCGCGATTAACAAACTGGGTAAGCCTGTAACAGGCTGTGGTTCCTGTCAGCCCAGCTTGTTGCTGAATGTTGAGGTGAATGTGATGGCTACCATGCTATTAATGCTACTTGTGACACTGATTCTCCCGCTTATCAAAGAGATCAATCTAGCTTTATGCCAGGTATAGCTACAAGGCTTAACCTTTGACGCCTTCACAACTGGATGTCAAGGTGGGTCTGAGGAACGACCACCATGACTTCTGAGCATTGGACATGGAAAAGGCGTTTGATATACATTGGCCTTTTCTCCACCAGACGCTCTGCTAGTTCGGTTTTAGCCCCCACTTTCAGAAGTGGATCTCCTTGCTTTATTGGACCCTTACGTCTGAGTGAACAAGGTCCTCTCCTCAAGCTTTTTGATAGAACGTGGCACCTGACAGGAATGCCCCTGTCCCCCTTGTTTGTAGCGTTAGCCGGGGAGGATATCTTTATGCAGCCGACATTCTGATGTCATCAAACCCGAGACTACCATATTTACGGTCCTTAATACCTTTGAGCCCTGTGGTGCTTATTCGCAGTCAATTCATTTGCCGCCCCTACCTCCATTTCCTGTACAGAGGAGCGGTCCTTCATTTGCTACTGGCCAGCCCTGGCAATAGAGGCCTGGCAGAGAGCCACTGGCCATATGGGATTGACAGGTAAATTGACACGGGAGGTGCCTCTCTGGAACCTACTGAGAATCTCACAGGTAAGGGATCTCGAGGGTGGCGTGCTAGTGCCATTTGCCACGCTCTGGCGAGAATACGCTATGCATAATCAGATTTTGAAATACGCTGAGCTGTGGCATACGTGGTGGGCATAGACGCTGAAATTACTAGAATTTTCCCCATTGAAGGGTCAGCTGCTGCAGAAAGAATTGTCTTCCAAGGCTATATCCCTCACATGTAAAAGCATCAACAATAATATGCCGGATAGGTTGACCAGTATGAGAGAACAATGGTTCCTAGAGGTGGGGGACCTTGACAGTGTGGACTGTGAGGCGCCTCTGATGCACCCGAGGGAAGTGACAAAATCTTGTCCAGGCGGCATTTGTGCAGTCCAGCTGTCCTCTGCGGATTTATTTTTGACTTAATTTCCTTTTGCTATTTCTGACTGTTGCATCCATAGTCTGTCTTCAGCTGTAGTAGGAAGATGTGTAGCTGGGAGTCCTTTTAGGATGACCCGAAACAAGAGCATAAGAGGTAGAGCCTGGCCTACCTCTACTTGTTAACCTGCGAGAGGTAGCCCTTCCAGTAAACAATAGGGCAGGAAAGAGTGAGGGACTTTGCCTGAGCTTCAGATTTACCATCTGTTTTCACCACGCCCTAAAGTGACCGAGTACAAAGAATCTCTGACATCGCCTGGACCAGCCCTTTAATTCACCATTGCTTTAGAAGGAAACCATAAGTATTCCTTTTTGGCCACAGCCATATGTTGTGCTCAACCTCTGCACACGTTACAGATATGAGGTAAACCTATCCTGCATGAGCAGAGCAAAGATCCAAGCGACTGGCAGTTCAATTTGGAAATGCTGGTGCCGGAAATGCAGTAGTGGACACCAACTTGGTGCACGACAGGTAAAAAGGCAGATCTTGCACGTTATCAGGGCCACCACTGTCCGTTCTCAATGGCTTGGTGAGCGGGTAGTAGACTTGCTCTGTTAAAAGGAGGGTGCACATGGTGTGCCTCTTCAGACAATAGAGCCTCACTCTGCCTTGCATGCTCTGTGATACATAGAACCCTCACAGTGCACGCTTGATTGTCTGAGGTTGAGGTAAAAAATTTGGCACACGTTCCTGAGCTCGGGGGGG
The DNA here is from genome assembly GCF_964204655.1 of Triturus cristatus. Lineage (NCBI taxonomy): Eukaryota > Metazoa > Chordata > Amphibia > Caudata > Salamandridae > Triturus > Triturus cristatus. The sequence goes on from NC_140592.1 coordinate 1,259,256,385, forward strand.
GGGGGGGGGGATCCTTTTTGACCTGCCATTGGTTGTTTTAAGTCTTTTATGCATTCTAGCACAGTTTCTCTTTAGTGACTCCTATTCCCTTGGAACACCGTTTCAGCTTGAAGTCATGCCCTTTAAACAGACTGTCATTCTGTGCCTTTTAAAATAGATCTGACTAAAGAGCACACACCACAGCCGTGACAGCTGTGCCCTCAATAGTCACTAGAGACATCTTGTCCTCTGTCGCCAGATGCACCATCAGGAGTAGTCATGCTTCCCAGTATGATCATGGAAGCCACAATTGAGTGCCTTGTCCAGCTGATGAGGCCCAATCTCCTTTAAACTTATTTAATTCCTACAGCAGAAATGTTTTCGCCAGTGAATTTTATATTTCCACTATAATTATTTGAAGTGTTTGTTGGCATGAGATTGGACTTTAAGCGGTTTATTGAAAATACCATTATGTACAAAATATTAATGATCTTGTCAATTGTTCCTGGAAGAGCAAATTTGAACTTGGTATATAGCTTCTAGGTTGATTATTGGGAAGAAGACGCAATGAAAGTTACCCTTCACTAGCTTCCTTTCCTCCTTGGAAACGAACATTGCAGCTTTATAGATGTGGGAACTTGAGGGATTTGAATTTGGCTGGTTATGGTGCTATAGTAAAGTAGGTGTAGATTTCAAATCCAGGTATGTATTGGTCATGTGGTGCTTTCTGGATTGGGTGACTGTTAATAGGCCAGGACTGTTTTTTCCCCGTGTTTTATACCCATATCCCCACCAAAATAAAAAGCAAAAAACTATTGAAAAATGCTGACCGCTCCTGCTCCAAATTCGGAATGTATCGGTACTTTACCACAATAAAATGCTAGGTGGGTGCATACTATAATTACCGCACTATTTAACATTGGCAGTGCAGAGGGCAAGGCTACCAGGAGTGTAGACTTTTCAGCCCACAGTATGTTTTCTTCAACTTTCTATGAGGGTGGTGCCATCCAGAAGACATTTTGTTTGAGATATCTGATGGAGACTAATAGCCGCAGATTCCTTAACATAGAATTATCCCCAGACGTGAGACTGCACCCGGAAAACGTTCTTGCCCAGCATCTCTGCGCGCTGGGGGTCGGTACCTCGCGACTTTGCCCCGACGCCCTCCTCGGGCGTGTCGTCAGCAAGGTCACATAAGCCCCACCCCGGCGCGCTGACGTCAGTTGTTGTCTTTTCCGCGTGCAATCCTGGCCTGATTTCAGGCCTTCTTTTTACGCTTTAGCGTTTTCTTGAACAGTGTGCTAATGACTTCGGGCTTGAAGACCTGCTCGTCTTGCGCCTGCCAGATGTCGGCAACGGACCCTCACCCTATCTGTATGTGGTGTTTGGGGGAGCACCACGACTCCACGGACTGTGAGGCTTGCCAGCAGATGAAGAGAAGTCCCGGCGGGAGCGCGGGATGAGACTCCTCTCGGCCCGCATGTCCAGGTCAGCGGCGTCGCCGCGCCCGTCCCCCGCAGAAGGCTTCCAGAATCGCCGCTTCCGTCTCAGGCATTGCCCATCTCCAAGGCCACAAGGGCGTCGCCCACCTGTTGGTGAGTGTCGCAGTTTGTCCCCGAGGCCCGGTCCCCGGCCTGTTGGGGGCGTGGGTTCTCCGCGGGTTGTGCAGCCCCACGCGTCATTACCCTACCCGCTGTTCCCCGGCGCAGGGGCGACCAGAGCCCAGATGGAGGCCTATGCGGTGGCCTTGCAGGACTCTTTGGCTCCTCCTTCTCTTCTTCTTCCTGGGACGTCTGCGGATCCGTTGCCATGTGCAGGGACTTCTGCAGCGTCGTTGCTAGCGGCTCCGGCGCCGACAGGTTCGGCTCCAGGTTCTGGTGATGTGGTGCCGTCGGGGTGTAGCCCTCTGGGGTTCTCTCCTTCGGACCACAGCGCCTCAGCCTCGCCGCAAACCCCCGCGGGTGTCCCTGTGGTGTCGCGGGAGGTTGGCGGGGCTCGAGGCTCGCTGTTGAGTCCTCCCTCGGTCCTCTGGGCAGGCGGCGGCCTTGTCCGAGGCAGAGCCGACGCTGCTCGGGCGCTGGCAACTGCTGGCCCTGGTGGCGGCGTAGGGGCCGGGGCATGTCCCCAGGCCCCTCCTTGTCCCTCCATGCAGGTGGCTGCCTCGTCGGGGGTAGAGTCGACGCCTTTTCGGCGCCGTTACTTGGCCGCCCCGGCTCCGACCCTGCCTCGTTCTCCCGCGGCGTTGTAGAGGTCGTTCCGGCATACTCTTCGGCAACGGTGGACGTTGACCTGACGCCGGTGGCGGTCGTTGATTCGTCTTCGGACGCCCCCTCTTCTCCAGAGGTTCGGCAGCTGTTTGTTTCATCTTCTCCGGAGACGGGACACCGCGTCGTGGCTTTTTACCCGCCGTCGTCCAAGGACGGCTCTTCGCCGTCGCCGCGCTCGCAATCTTCGCCGGAGGCGCCTCAGATTCCGCCCCCCACCCTCCCCCCTTCCGAGCTTGGCCTTTCCTTCCTCCGGTTGAGCTGGGTGGCGGCTGCCTTAGCTTGCAGGCATCGCCCACGGAGGAACTGCTTTCTCCACCGCGTGGCCCTATGGAGGCGAGCGCGGCCTTTGCCCATGCTGTCTCCACAGCTGCAGGAATGTTGCGCATGGGGGATCTGGCTGCCCATTCCCCCACCGATCATTTGCTGGAGGTTCTCCATCAGGGCTCTGGTGGACGGGAGCTGCTTCTTCCCTTCGAGGCTTTGCTCCACAATTTTTTCTTGGGGGCCTCTTGCCACGGGGGACCCGGTGCCCCAGCCACTTCTGCACCATCCTGCTCCCCATGACGCTGTCTCTTTCCTTCCACCCTTCTACCAGGGGTCCTCTTTTGCAGACCGCCTTTCCCGCCTTGCCATCGGTGTTGTCTCCCCTGTCACTGGAGGCCCGGTGGTTAGATTCCTGGGGATGCAACATCTTCGCCTCCTACAGTGCTGCTTTGCGGGCACTTAACATGCTTTGTGTATTGGCCAGAGCTACTTCTTGCTTCTGTCTTCCGCTTCTCAGGAGGGTGCCTGCGTTGATCTGCGTCACCATGTGTTGGATGGCCAGGAGCTGGCAGCGTTTATTCTTCGCTCGGCTCTGGACGTTTCGGAGGTGCTTGGTCGCACCATCGCTTCTTCAGTGGCCCTTCGTGGCCATGCCTGGCTAAGGGATAGTGTTTTCCCTGAGAACGTTGGAGAACGGCTGGTTGACCATCCCTTTGGCGCTCTTTTGTTCCACGCCCCTGCGGAGTCTGCCATTCAGAAGTTTCTTGCAGGGCTTAGTCGTCCACCTCCCCCTTCCCCTCTGTGACCTGGATGTTGGTCTGTGTTCTGGGAGGTGTTCTCCTGTTTTCCTGGGGCCTTGTAACAGTGCCCCGGTTGTGTGTTCTGTGTGGTTGATGTGCCTTTTTTGCGGTCCCTTTGTTTGGCCTTTGGGGTTGTTGGCTGCTCGTCCTGCCGTCTTTTTTGCCTTGTGGTTTTGGCTGTTGGTAAGCCCGGTAGGCCCTGAGATTAGACCTTCTGTGTATTCTTTATTGGCTGCTAGGTAAGCAGTCTGTGGGTTTTTTCTGCAGGTCTTTTTGTTTTGTCCTCTGCTGCGGAAATATTTTCCTAAGAGCTGTTCCCATGGTTCTTGGAACATGACCTACCCTATGTGGGGAACTTGTAGCTATTACATAGCTCTGTTATGTGCTGGGGAGGTGGGGTCACCCTTTTCGGGCTCCTTGCTCTCCGTGGCGTCACGGTATGTCGCAGGTGTGATCTTCTTGCCAATTGTATTGGAGCAGCTTGCGCTGGGTCTGTCCGTCCTTGTTGCTACGTCGCTCTGACGGTCTGGCCTGCTGTCTGCGGCATCGTGTTGTGGCGGTTCCGCACTTTTGTCCTGTATTTTGGGTTATATCTGCTGCTTCAGAGGGTTTGGCTTTCCTTGGCCTCTGTGTTCTGGTGGCCGGCTTGGGCCCGTCTCTCGCGCTTCCTCTCTCTCTCGCGCTCGCACGCTCTCTCGCTCGCTCTCTCTTGCTCGCACGCTCGCTCGCTCTCTCTCTCTCGCACGCTCGCTCTTTTTCTCTCGCACGCTTTCTCGCTCGCTCTCTCTCGCACGCTCGCTCTCTCTCGCACGCTCTCTCTCTCGCACGCTCTCTCTCTCGCACGCTCTCTCTCTCGCACGCTCTCTCTCTCGCACGCTCTCTCTCTCGCACGCTCTCTCTCTCGCACGCTCTCTCTCTCTCGCACGCTCTCTCTCTCGCACGCTCTCTCTCTCGCACGCTCTCTCTCTCGCACGCTCTCTCTCTCTCGCACGCTCTCTCTCTCTCGCACGCTCTCTCTCGCACGCTCTCTCTCTCGCACGCTCTCGCACGCTCTCTCTCTCGCACGCTCTCTCTCTCGCACGCTCTCTCTCTCGCACGCTCTCTCTCTCGCACGCTCTCTCTCACGCTCTCTCTCTCACGCTCTCTCTCTCACGCTCTCTCTCTCTCACGCTCTCTCTCACGCTCTCTCGCACGCTCTCTCTCTCGCACGCTCTCTCTCGCACGCTCTCTCTCGCACGCTCTCTCTCGCACGCTCTCTCTCGCACGCTCTCTCTCGCACGCTCTCTCTCGCACGCTCTCTCTCGCACGCTCTCTCTCGCACGCTCTCTCTCGCACGCTCTCTCTCGCACGCTCTCTCTCGCACGCTCTCTCTCGCACGCTCTCTCTCGCACGCTCTCTCTCGCACGCTCTCTCTCGCACGCTCGCTCTCTCTCGCTCTCGCACGCTCTCTCTCGCTCTCGCACGCTCTCTCTTGCTCTCGCACGCTCTCTCTTGCTCTCGCACGCTCTCTCTTGCTCTCGCACGCTCTCTCTTGCTCTCGCACGCTCTCTCTTGCTCTCGCACGCTCTCTCTTGCTCTCTCTTGCTCTCTCGCTCTCGCACGCTCTCTCTCTCGCACTCTCTCTCTCGCACGCTCTCTCTCTCGCACGCTCTCTCTCTCGCACGCTCTCTCTCTCGCACGCTCTCTCTCTCGCACGCTCTCTCTCTCGCACGCTCTCTCTCGCTCTCTCTCTCGCACGCTCTCTCTCTCGCACGCTCTCGCTCTCGCACGCTCTCTCTCTCTCTCTCGCTCGCACCCTCTCTCTCTCGCTCGCCCGCACGCTCTCTCTCTCTCTCTCTCGCACGCTCTCTCTCTCGCTCGCCCGCACGCGCTCTCTCTCTCTCGCACGCTCTCTCTCTCTCTCGCACGCTCTCTCTCTCTCTCGCACGCTCTCTCTCTCTCTCGCACGCTCTCTCTCTCTCTCGCACGCTCTCTCTCTCTCTCGCACGCTCTCTCTCTCTCGCTCGCACGCTCTCTCTCGCCCGCACGCTCTCTCTCTCGCTCGCCCGCACGCTCTCTCTCTCTTGCCCGCACGCTCTCTCTTGCTCGCTCTCTTGCACGCTCGCTCTCTCTTGCACGCTCGCTCGCTCTCTCGCTCTCTTGCACGCTCGCTCGCTCTCTCGCTCTCTTGCACGCTCGCTCGCTCTCTCTTGCACGCTCGCTCGCTCTTGCACGCTCGCTCGCTCTTGCACGCTCGCTCTCTCTTGCACGCTCGCTCTCTCTTGCACGCTCGCTCTCTCTTGCACGCTCGCTCTCTCTTGCACGCTCGCTCTCTCTTGCACGCTCGCTCTCTCTTGCACGCTCGCTCTCTCTTGCACGCTCGCTCTCTCTTGCACGCTCGCTCTCTCTTGCACGCTCGCTCTCTCTTGCACGCTCGCTCTCTCTTGCACGCTCGCTCTCTTGCACGCTCGCTCTCTTGCACGCTCGCTCTCTTGCACGCTCGCTCTCTTGCACGCTCGCTCTCTTGCACGCTCGCTCTCTTGCACGCTCGCTCTCTTGCACGCTCGCTCGCTCTCGCTCTATCGACTTCTTCGTGGGTCAGTGTGTGTGTTTCTGGGTCGTCCCCTCCCTTGGGGTGTGTCCTGGCCCTCCCTGGCCTCTGCCTTCGGTTGTCATCTGCCTTGTCCTGGGTGCACTGTCCCGTGGTGTTGCCTGTTGCAGGTGGTGCATGGCCGTGCAGGACTGCTTTTTCTACTCCGCTATTGTGATCTTGCTGTGTTCCCTTGCGCCTCTGGCTCTGCTGGGGCTTTGTCCAACGGTGCTTTTCTTCTTCCGCCTGTGTTGGCGGTGGAGCCCTTCCGGCCTAGATTGCTGCTTGCGGCCATGGTGTATTCAGCTCTTTTCTATCTCTGTGCATGTGTTTCTTACGGTGGGCACTGCCTCTGGGTCTACCTCTTCTCACTGGGTTCGAGGTGGCCCTTTTGTTCCTTGAAGCTTTTAGGGCACTGTCTGCCCCTGCAGGGTGTTGGGCGCTCTCCCTTGCTTGGATTAGGATATCCTGGCCTTTTCCTTCCTGTTCTTGTGCCATGTCCCCTACTGGGGCCCTGGGTCTCTCCTGTGGGGAGGCTCTCTCGCAGGCCCTCCTCCCTTCTGGGTATGGCTTAGGGTATCTATTCTACGTTGAGGAATATGCGGCTAGTAGTCTCTATCAGATGTACAAGTTACTTGCCTTCGGTAACGATGTATCTGGTAGAGACGATTCTAGCCGCAGATTCCTTCACGACCTGCCCTTCCTCCTCGTTCTGCGAGGTCCCTCATCTTGGTTTTCTGCGCTCTCCTCCCTCTGGGGTGCTTGTCTTCTGTGGGGGTCCTTTTCGTTTTCTTTCCGTCAGGCTCACTCCAGCTGGTTTCTCTCCAGTATAGGGGCCTGCTTTACTCTTTTTCCCTTTGTTACAGTTTCTGATCCCCTTGTGGTCTGCTATGTTGGGGGTTCTTTTGCCTGTCCTTGGCCTCCTGCTCCTTACAGGGGCTATGGCCCTCCTTGACTGTGTATTCTGGGGGTGGATTGCTGTTGCTCCTCTGTTCCAGGCTTGTGGCCCTTTTGCTGTGTGGTCTGTGGTTGCAGACTTTCTTCTTCTCTTACGGCGCTTTCCAATGCTTCTGCCTCCAGACTGGCTATCGCCTTGACTTGCACGGTGGTTCCACAGTGTGGTGCTTTACGTTTTCCCTGCTGTGGCTTTACTGCTGTGGCTTTACTGCTGTGGCCTTCTGTTACTTGGTGCTGCCTGGTGCTCTCACCTTGGCTTGAACAGTTGTTCCTCAGAGGTGCTCTGCTCTTTCCCTGCTTTGGATTTACTGTTGTAGCCTCCTGGTGCCTTGGTGCCAACTGGCGCTGTTCCTCACCTTTTGTCTTCTTGTTTCTGGTTTTTTCGCACACAGTTCCCATGCTCTCCTCAGTTTTGTTGTGATGGCTCCGCGTTGTGGCGCGGAAATGTTCTCCGAAGCAAACTGAAGTCAGCGCGCCTGGGTGGGGCTTATGTGACCTCGCTGACGTCACGCCCGCGGAGGACGTCTGGGCGGAGTTGCGAGGTACCGCTCCCGGCGCGCAGAGATGCTGGGCAAGAAAGTTTTCCGGGTCCAGTCTCACGCCTGAGGATAATTCTACATTAAGGAATCTACGGCTAGAATCGTCTCTACCAGATAAATCGTTACCGAAGGGAAGTAACTTGTACGGTTGGGCCTACCTCACTTTCTGGGGAAGAGTGAGCGGGCATGTGTCTGAATCAACTGGAGGAGACCTGTGATATCTGGGTGCCTGCCTAAACTGCTGAGCCCAAAAATTACTTTTCCTGTACAGCCAATACCGGACCCAAGAGGGCCTTTGTGTGTGTAAGCAAGGGCACTGCCACTGAGGAGGTTTGCACGATCTCAGTCAAAATGTTAATCTTTTCCTCCGGAGAGGGAGGTTTGAGTTCCAAGGCTTCTGCTTTTTGTACCACTGTTTGTAAATGAGGAGGCTTCCTCTGAAGCAAGGCAGTGGGGTAGGGGTGTCCCATTTTGTTGAAGTGTTGAGGCCACTCATTTCGTACATACAGATTTGAGCCATCATCAAAAGTGAGGAAGGATGGTATCCGCTTCCAAGTTATCATCTGTGTGGTCATAGTAGTTATTAGGACTTGCGAAAGCATCAAAGCTTGAGCCAAACTCCTCCTCCCCCTCCATCCAGGCAATTAGAAGAGCCCTAGAAAGGTGCTCTAACAAGGTAACGGTGTTGAAGTTTGATTTAACTTTCTCCTTCGTAATGCAAGTAAATTCTTGAGATATCAAGAGCTTTGAGGGTGTCGTTGCAGCATTGGTGTTAGAAGGATGCTCTGACGTTGGGAGGGCTCAGGTGTCTGGGCTTCCAGTTGCCATTTAAGAAGGAACATGCTTCTCGCATCTGTGTGGGGTGGCGGGGTGAGGGAGCGACAACTTGGAGGCAACTGGAGCTGTCCTTAGCAAAACCAGTATAGGTAACAGGGAGGCGTTATACAATACACTATTCTGAGACAAATCCAACATGGCAGAATCCTTCTGCCCAAGAAGGGAGTTTTTGCTCTAGCCAGGCATGTGTTTAGGTAAATGAGTATTCTCCTCCTTCTCAATTTTACAGAAATAGTTCTGAGCTGGTGCCCCGCTAGCTATAGATGCCCTGGTGGACAAAAGCCTTCTCTTCCCTAGGTCTCACTTTACCTTTAACTATGTATGGGAATGCCTCGCTCTAGTCCCTTTCAAGTTAATGAAGTTCATGAATCCTCCTAGGTTGCTCTTATTGAGTGGATGTCGCTTACCTCGCACCTAGGTTTTCCTGTGAAAGGCCTAAGCCACTGTTGCTGCTCTGGGACTAGTTTTCACAACTTAAGGGGGAAGTATTGGCAGGGCTATCTGCCAGCAGGCTGAGGTTAATTAGTCCGCTGACAATTCAAGCAGGCAAAGCCTGTCTTCTCAAAAGTCAGTTTTACTTAATCTTTATTTATTAAAAATCCAACTACACTACTGAACAGTAATAGTGTATGAATTATTCCAGTAGCTTGTCCCAAACAAGACATAGCAGAGTTATGGTTTTATTCTGAACTTTAGTTTGTTTCATAGGACATTACAGCCCTTCATAGTGAAAATAGCTCTTGGGCTCAAGTCACTGTGGGTACATGCCAAAGATTTCTTGCATGTACCATTTTTAAATACTAGGTACCCTCCCCTGCGGGTTACAAGCCTACTTAGGGCTGACTTGTTTAATAATTAAAAACAAATTGGTTTCTTTCCTGTTAAAAAGGGTTATTTTGACAGGTCTGCATGAAGATTTAAAAGCTGCAGGGGGCAGTCTACACAGTCGCACCTGAAGCCACGTTTTGCTAGTCAGCCAAGTGGATGGCACAACATGCTGCATTCCACAGGTGGCATTTAACTTTTTCATGCCATGGGTTTATTTCCTGTACTATATACTATAATCTTACTGGGGAGTTAAATATAGCAATTAGCAGTTTGCCAATTTTACCATGTTTCATGGGTTGGAGCACATAAAATGGGGCTTAGACGGCAGTGTTCCAGTGTGTAGAGTTCAAAAACTGGTACTGACCACTCAAGAAGGGGCTTTCTGCTAGACTTATATTATCAGATTCTTCCTTTTGAATATTCCCTCAGCACCAGACTTTTAGAAACATTTAAGCAGTACCTCTGAGCGCTGTTGGTTGGTGCCATGCGGCTCCTTACTGACACTATCCTGCTCTGGAAATGGTGTGGAGCCTATATAGGTGAAACTCGCTAAAGCTGACATCAGTTTCTTTCTGTGCCACCAGAAGTGGATTTAGAGCTACCTCTCGTCAAGAAATCTAATCTAGATTTTGCCTCTTCCTGCCACTCAGTCCCTTGAGACGATGCGGGACGAGACCCAAATATCTTGATGTCGCTAATCTTCAGAGCTGATCCCTAAATTTTTCTTGGCGCAACCAGAGTTTCTGGGACCATTTGCCACTCCTAAGCAGCTCAGAGTTCCGCACAGCCATGCTCATTCTCTACAGATAGTTGTCGACTCTCTGTAGCCCCTAACAAAGCCCAGAGGTTCTCCACCTGGATTACTGCTGGTAGGTTCCCACTTGGTGCCAGCTGGACCCTCTGAGCCAATAACAGGGCTGCCTTCGAAGTCACTCTTCTGGACCTCCAGCACCACGGTCCATACTTGTTCCTGGTGAATCGATGCAGACTCTAGAGAACTAGGCCCCAATTTTCCTCTTCGATTTAGAGGCGGCAGCGGTCCTACCTTGATCGAAGTCATGCGTGGCCGCTATGGATACTCCAATTCCTCCACTTTCATCTTCCTCCACAACGACCATATCATACCCTGCATTCCTTGTTCGGCATGGAATCTGATAATTATTACGATGCAGGTGATCAGCTATGCCAATTTATCATGAGGAGAATTTGTATGATGACCTACAGGAGGCTGAAGGGCTTGATGCCTGCCCAGAGTCTGGACTTCTCTCTCCTCCAGCCCTACCACAGAGGAAAGCGTTTCCTACACCATAGTTATGCGTAGATTGGTCAAAGCCCTTGACCTCCAGCTACCCACCTTGGAGGTCAGGACTAGTGTACTTATGGAGGTCTTTCTGCCGGGGACGACATCCTATGAGTCCCTCTTATCATTTAACGAGCCCTTACAGACGCCTTGTGAGGGCGTGGGCCAAAGCTTGCTCTGGCCCCTTGGTCATCCAGCAATTTGCACAACCCTGCATTTTTATCTCCTTACCCCTCACGTGAAAACGTGGTGGTGCAGGCGTATGCAAGCTAAACTAATTCCAACACCATTATGACTACTCAGCCATTTTAGACACAGTTCATTTTAGTGCCTTTCTCCCAGGAAAGTCTGGGATGTTCAGACTATAATCCCAGTCTTTCAGCCTTGCCCTGTATTTCAGTAACATTGACTCAGACTCTGCTGGGACTGATGGCCTCCTACATCCTGCAGGTCATGCATGTGAGGTGACATATGTGGGCTCTGCTGTGGGAATTCGAAGCCCCAATGGAACCAACCTCAGGAGAACCTCTTAGACCAAGCTGAGATTTCAGAAGAAACTGCAACAGATTTGCAGTGGTTACTGGCCCCTAATTGGGTCAGCGGCACAACCCTCTCCTTTCCCACCCGGAGCGGACAGCTAAGAGTGATGCATTGCTTCTGGTTTCGGATATCGAGTTCCGAGACCTTGTCATTTAAAGCCATCCATCCAACAGAGGCTAGTGCAGGTGCCTGTGACGACAGTGCGCTAGTTGGAACTGCAACATCCAGAGTGGGGGTCACGGACACTGTGCCAGGAGGCTCTCCTCTTCTGAAAATTGCTGGCCCTGGTGGTGAATCACTTGGGACGATATGAATGCCAGAGCTCAGCAGTCAACTCCTAGTGAATCACAAGTGCCTGCTACACCTGAAGGTGTTGCAAGGTCTCTTCTGCAAATGGGGAGAACCTAGGCTCGTTCTGTATGCCACTGCCGAGAATGCGTAATGCTAGCACTTCTGCATGTTGAATTTTCCAAGGTGTCTCGCTCAGTGACGTGTTTTTTCTCAAGTGGAACTTGTAACAACTGTATGCCTTTTTGCTGCTGCCACGCTGCCCCAGGTTCTAAAGATCAGGTCTGATCAAACTGTAGTCATCCTAGTGGGCTTAGAGTGGGCATGAAGAGTATGGTATCCAGAAATCCTTGTCTTGAGCATTTGTCCCCTGATGAGGCTGCCCTTTCGGAGGATCTGCTTTTGCAGCTTTGCCACCCATAGCCTGGCTGTGCAGGTTTAAACTGCAAATTTGACCTGTCAGAATAACCCCTTTTGACAAGCCTGAAACCCCCCTTTTAAATATTTAGAAGTCCCCTCCAAGTATGCCTAATTTGCTCGTAAAGGCAGGGATTCCTGGTGTTTAAAAGTAGAGCATGTAAAGATCAATGTTAAACATCTTTAAAGTGACTAGCTCCTATCATGTTTGGGACCTCTATCTAAAAGATTTGTAGATGTAAAGCCATTCACCACCTTTGAGTCATACTTGGATTAGATTGACCACCGGTCGCAAAAGCCCTTTATGTAAGGTTCAGGCTGGGTACCCTTCTACTTGCTACTTTTATGATCTAATTAAAGGGTTATCTGGAGGATAGCAAATCCTACCAAGCTTGTATAGGAAGTGATGAAACAGACAAGCATGTATTTATCTGCCCAAGCTACTCCAAGCAGTGCAAACACTGGGTTATACCCTTAAGTCTCTTAGGCGTGTCAGTGCTGGGTCACCATGAGAATCTGTAGGTTTGACACTACCCCTTGTCCCAAAATATTGTATTTTCAATTGCAAAATACTTACAGCATCTGCCCTATTCGGTCCAAGATAACTTCTCATTTTGCCCCTGCATTCACAGATAAAATCTAACCTACTGGGTACAATAGTTTATTCTCGAGCAATTAAAGGCCTCGCTGGTGGGAAATAACAATATTTTCATAGGGCATTACCCCCCTGATTGTTGTGGACTAGTGGTTGGTGTTCTAAGAGAATTTAACAATTTTAATGTTTTACAGAGTATTACTTTTATTGACCTGCATCTATCAAGAATTGTATTGTAGTTGTGGATTTGTTTTTATTTGTCTGAATCTTGTACTGTACACTTGTCATGTGGTTTTCCGGTTTTGTTTTTCTTACTCCCCCGACCAATTGTATAGATCCAATTTCTGCACTCAAAACTATTGTTTATAATACCTGCTGTCATTACGAGTTTAGATTTATACATTGCATCCTCAACTTTTTATTGCTTGAAGTATTTAAAATCAACTAAACCAGAGTTCAAGAAGAGGGTAGCCTACCAGGAGCACCAGAGTGCAGATCTATCACAGTCCCAAGAGCATGCATTAACCCTCCCACTAGGCATGGCGTACCACATTAAGTTTTTGTCTATGGCTTGTGTTTTTTGCTTTGTGGCCAACAGCCAAAATAAAGTATATCTGAAAGAGACCGTTATGTATTCCTCACCTTAGAATTACCCCCAGGCGTCAGACTGCATCCGGATAATTTTTTCCTCAGCAGTACCTCTGCGCGTTGATAGATCTCGTTGGTCGACTCTGCGTTCGTCGTTGGCGTCGTGGTTACCGGGATGACAATGCGCTATCTACTTAGACGCCGCCCTTATGTGCGGATGTCAGTTCTTTCTTTTTCTGCGCCAGCCAGAGCAGATCCGGAGAGAACGGTATCTCTAGTCACTTTTTGACTCTTTTTGTGACTTTTGTTGACTTCTTTTTGTCGAGTCTTTCGACTCCTGGTGCACAGGGATGTCATCTCGGCGGACCGGCTTCAAGCCTTGTGGCTCCTGCCACAAGCTGATGTCGGTGATGGACCCCCATCTTGTGTGCCTCTGGTGCCTGGAGCGCAACCATGACCTGAAGTCATGCTCCGATTGCCGGGCCATGGCCCGATGTCTTTCCGGGAGTTGTTTCGAAAGCTTCTGAAGGCCCGGCAGACGGCTCCGTGCCACTCGGTCCCGTTCAAGAGGGAGGTTGGGGGACCGGTCACGGAGCCATCACCACCACTCCTCGTCGAAGTCTTCGGGTAAGTCGAAGCACAGGAAGGCGAAGAAGCATTGTCTCTCTTTGTGTTCTCCCCGTCTGTCTGCTGACGCGTTGCGGCAGTTAGTCGTTCGGCTCCGCCCGCGGAGCCTGTTGGGTCGACTCTGGCCTTCCCTCCCTTTCCGGGACCCGGAGCGACCCCCTGCCCCGAAGGTTTTACGAAGCTTTGCATTCTATCTTCGGACAGCCTCGGTTGGGGGGCTCTAGGCCTTCAATGGCGGCTTCGGCTCCGGCGCCGCAGAGCCCCCAAGGATCAAGGCATGGATCCGGATCGGTATTGGTCGACCTCGTGACACCTCCGACCTCAAATCCTGTGATGACACCCCGCCGCCTCTGACGCCGGTTGTGTCCCCAGCCAGTGTGGACCCCGGCCTCCCCCTCGATGAGGACGAGTCTGACGTCCGTACCGGCGCTGACCGGTACTTTTGTAACACTGTTCTCTCCTGATGTTTCCTACCACCCTGAGTGGCGTACAGGAGATGAGGAGGGGGGCTGGGAGGGGTCTGTGGACCCTCTTGCAGACCGGTTGGAAGAAACGGACTGGAGAGAAGAGTTGGATGAGGCCAGTGGTCTAGATACCTCCCCAGACCTTGGCATGCTATCTCCCCCTACCGTGGCTACGGATGAGGTTGCATTGCACGCAGTAGTGCGGCATAGGGCAGTCGAGGCCCTAAACCTCGAGCTTCCTACAGTGGCGGTCAGGACTAACTTCCTGACCAGTGCTTCAACCGGCAGCAGCCTCCTCAGATCCCTTGCTGTCGTTCAATGAGGCCCTTACGGACATCCTTTCGGGCACTCTGTAGAAGCCCAACCCAGGGGCTCCTGTGGACAGGATGATTACCCGACGCTACCGCCCGTCCCCTGGCAACCCCATTTTCTTCGCTCCCATCCTACCCTGAGAGCTTCGTAGTCCAAGTCTCAAAAGTCCAAGGGCGCATGCCCTACCGCACCACCTGATAGGGAATCCAAGAAGCTGGACCACCTTGAGAAGATGTTTTCTTCCTCCAGCTTGGGACTGCAGTGATCACCGAATGTCTATTGGGCTGTTACTCCCACTCGGTGTGGGACACAGTTGCCATAGTGCCTGGAGGAGGCCCGTGCCATGCTCTCCCATGCTGTTGCTGAAGGGAGAGATGCAGCCAAGTTCACCATCTGGTGTGGGCTGGACACCGCCGACTTACTGGGCAGGACGATTTCCATGTCCGTAGCATTGAGATGCTACGCCTGGTTGAGGTCCACTGACTTTCCGGGGGATGTCCAAACAACACTTTTGGACATGCCCTCTGATGGCCGTCGCCTGTTTGGCGACAAGGCGGACAACGCGCTTGAGCGCTTTAAGGATTCTAGGGCTACGGCCAGGTCCTTAGGCCTCTCTACCACCTCCTGCACAGCGCAGTCCGCTTTTCTCCCCTTTTCTGGCCACGGAAGGGGAGCCACAGGCCTGAGCAAGCTGTCTAGCCTCTGCGCGGCCGGGGACATGGATCCCACTGCCGTGGGTCAGGGGGGGCAGCGGGTGGGCCAGTCCACCAGCATCTCCTCTGGAGCGCCTCAAACCCTCCTAGTCCGACATTTCAGACCCATCAATTACTGGCAGGATTCGCAATCCCCTCCCCCACTGGCTCGACATCACGTCGGGCAGGTGGGTTGTGCAGGTAGTCCGAAGGGGCTACTCCCTCCACTTTGAGACTCCCCCTCCATCCATGCCACCTTAATTCCATTGCATGTCCGAGGATCACCTGGCCTTTCTCCAACAGGAAGTCACAGCTCTTGGCCAAGAGAGCCATCGAGCCTGTTCCTGCCCCACAATTCGGTCGTGGTTATTCCCACTACTATCTGGTGCCAAAGAAGGACAAGGGCCTGCATCCTATCTTAGATCTCAGGGACGTCAACCGCTTCCTCCGGAAGGGGAAGTTCAAGATGTTGACACCGGCTCAGGTCCTGTCTGCTCTCGACCCTGGAAGCTGGATGGTAGCGTGGGACTTGCAGGACCCTTATTTTCACAACCCCATCCTGCCAGCCCACTGGTGTTTCCTGCGGTTAACGGTAGTCCGCAAGCACTTTCAGTTTACCGTACTCCCCTTTGGCGTTACCAGCGCCCCTCAGGTGTTCACGAAAGTGATGGCGGTGGTCCCAGCCGATCTGCGCAGATCAGGGGTTCCATTCTTCCCCTATCTTGACAACAGGCAGTTGAAGGCATGCTGGCCCCAGGCTGTCGTCGCCCACTTCCAGACTACGGCCGTCCTCCTGCATTGGCTGGGGTTCACCATCAGTGTGCCAAAGTTACTCTATCCCCTCTCAGACGTTCCTTTTCATCGTAGCGGTTCTGGACACAGCGCAGTTTCTGGCTTGGCGAGCAGCGAATTCGGGCTATGATTCTGATCTTTCAGCCTCTATCCAGGGATTCGGTTAGAATGATCCTGAGGCTACTGGGCCTCATGGCATCCTGCTGGGCTATACCAGGTGGCATATGCGGGCTCTGCAGTGGAACCTGACACCTCCAACTCACTTCCATAGATAGTGGTCTGTTTCACCAGCCGGTGGAAATTAATAGAGGGGGGGGGGGGGGGCGCCGCCAAGGCGATCGGTTGATTAAGGATGAGAGACGTCCTCATACGTCCGTAGCCGCTTGCTTATGACTGAAACAGACCACTATCTATGGAAGTGAGTTGGAGGTGTTGGCTGACACCTCCCTGAACATTGCTGCAAAGTTGAATGCGCATTTTGTAGGACCTAAAGTTGTTTGTCACCCTCCCCCTGTCCTGATGAAGACCCGCCTCTGATGCACATTAATCAGCACCACTGATAAGGGTCGAAACGTCGAAGTTGTTGTCTTAAGTCCACGCAATTCCCTGACTTGAACAGAGAATCATATCTTCCGTTGGGATATATGCAATGAGTTGCGGGCTCGCATGTTAAAACGTTGTTGTGTTTTATGGTATTTATGTCACCCCTGTACAGCACTCTGTCACATATCACAAACAGTCACTAACTGTACCACACAGCCATTCGCTTATTCGCTGTATGTGTTTTATGTCTTTGACAGCCCTTTATTGATTTGTATATACACAAATACCAAGTAAAAGAATTTAGTTTTGGCAGAAATTGTTTATCTTCTTGGTGTTACTTTGCTATATGACTAAAACATATTGCTTTTAAAGGATTAAGTACCGAGTACAAATCAGTTGAGATCCCCCGACAGAACCACTGTTTTCCTTAGCATTGTGCGCTTCTGGGCTGCTCACGTTCTGCTTCAGGAGGTCCTTGCTTACTTTGTGTGGTTCCAGCATCCACACGGTATGCTTAGCTACCTTCTGGTAGGATTAGGTGCCTTCCGGGCTTCGCTCTTGTTCGTTAAAGCTTGACTGGTTGTCATCTGCCCTTTTTACGAACGCCTGAGTCCTGGCGTGTCTGGGCCTTCGTACTACCGGCACCTTATGGCCGCGGATTGAAATCCTGCCACTGCTGTCACATGTGTCTTGCTGGTGCAGGTTTCAACAGGGCTAATTTTCACGGTTGTACATATTAGACCGGTGTACGATGTCTGTCATACCGGTTACAGTCACGAAGCTTTGCTGCAGGCGACACGTTGCTTCAGCAGCTCTCTCTCTCTCTCTCTCTCTCTCTCTCTCTCAAACCCTCGGTTCAGCTCCACTTCTTGTGAAGTCATGACCTTCCTTTTACCTCCAGCATATCTAGTATGTTTTCTTCCATGCTGGCACTTACTGGATAAGGGTCAGCCTTTTGCCACTGCTGCCCCACGTGTCTTGCAAGTGCAGGTTCTACAGTGCCCTTTTTTCCACTGTTCTGCTTGGTCGACCGGTAATTGCTTTTGCTTTCTGTCACCACCTCGGTCCTGTGGATCCCTCACACCCTTTTTCAAAGTTATAACCATCTCACCTCAGGCATCCTGGCTCTGTGCTTTCCTTCTTTCAGCCCAGGAATACACAGCGGTTTGTGTGCCGTTCTTAACTGCTTCTGGTGCCTTTGCCTCCCAGTATTTTCCGCTCTCTTTAGAGCTTCATGGTCTTGCGGGTATCTGCACTACATTACTGTCTTCCGTATGGTTCGTCCGAAAGGTTGACGGTGCTGTTTTACTCACCTTATGGACGACTAAGTTCTCTTGGGAACTTGGTGGGGTTCCGTCGCAGATCCGCCTCCTCCATGGATATGGCTTCGGTATCTATTTTAAGTTAAGGAATCTGTGACTAGATGTCTCTATCCGATGAATGAGTTACTTACCTTCGGTAATGATGTATCTGGTAGAGACCTAGTCTAGCCGCAGATTCCTTAACCCCCGCCCGTCCTCCCCGTTCTGCAAGGACCTTTTCAGGTTGGGGCTTTCTATACTCTCCTCCCTTAGGGTTGCTTGTGTAAGAAACTGGCTCTATATATACTGCACCAAAGTGAGGTACAGTGTGTATAGAGTCCAAGAGTCTCCAGAAGTTTGGCAGAGGTTAAAGTTAGATAGAACCTTACTCTCTAAAGTGGTAGCTTGGTCGAGCAGTAAGGCAGTATCAGAGGACAGTGTAAAGCATTTGATGTACACACTCAGTCAGCAAATGGTCTCACACTCAAGAAATGAACTCTAGGCCAATTGTTTTGTATAAAAAAATAGTTTTATTTCTAGAACCAAGCAAACCTGGTACAGGTAAGCATATAAATACTGTGCAGAAGTAATTGACTTGTTTGAACACAGTTCAGAATTGCAGTATAACTGGTATTGGTTTTGATTACAGGCTTAAAGCAGATTGCAACATATTGCAGGTATAGTACATTCAATTGAATGGGCTTTTTAAGTAAAAATGCAATTAATTACTTTTCAAATTACTTTACTAACCACAGGACTGGATCCTAGATTCAGCCCTGGGACATTTCCGAAAAACAGGTGAGTAAATGCGTTTTGGTGAAAGGTAGGATTTTTAAGGAATTTTATTGTATTTCAAAAGTTGACACTTTGAAACTTTTTCACATAGAATCACCAATGTTATCCTATGGGAGTAAATTCACTTAGCAGGTAAGTTAGGATATCGTTACTTTTTCTTACTTAGTGCTGGATCCTGGATTCAGCACTGGGATATTACCTGAAAACAGTTGAGAAAATGCGTTTTGGTTAATCGGCTGATTTTTAAGGAATATTTGCATTTTTCAAAAGTCGACCCTTGGAAACGTTTTGAGAGAAAGTGTCAGTTATCCTATGCGGAAAAATGAGTTATCGGTTTCAAGGTAAGTAATCGTTCAGTTCTCCAGGACTTTATGGTGTGAACTCGGTCCGCAGACCCACCACCGGGGTTGCTATTGCTGTGGTATCTATTCTAAAGTGAGGAATCCATAACTGTCTTTCAGTTGAATAAGTTACTTACCTTCGGTAATGATATATCTGTAAGAGACATAGGTTAGTTATGGATTCCTCACCGCCCCTCCCATCCTCCCCGTTCTGCGAACTGATTTCTAGGGTAAGGGACTACCCTTTCAGGGCCCTAGTTTTTATCAGTGTCTTGCATGGCTCTGCTCTTCTGGCGTGAAATTTTCGTGCAAAGATCTGCATCAGCGTGCGAGTGCGGCATCTAAGTAGATACCGCGACATCATCCCGGTGGCCACGACGCCAACGACTAACGCGGAGTCGACCAATGCCACCTATTGACGCACAGAGGTACTGCCGAGGAAAGAATTCTTCGGATCCAGTCTGACGCCTGGGGGTAATTCGAAGGTGAGGAATCCATAACTAACCTATGTCTCTTACAGATATTTCGTTACCCAAATTAAGTAACTTGTTCTTCTTATAAATGTTATCTCAGACTAGGAAACAGCTAGAGAAATATTTCAAGGACTGTTTTTAATAGTTAAACAAAATTTGCTGTTGCAAAGTAGAAATTTGTTTATTACAGAAAAGGTACTTTAGAAAAGTTACTTTTTTGCCAGCATAACACCTCTGTAATCCTTTCTGTAAGTATTCAACTGTCAACTTGAAGATTGATGGCTCCCCTGTGGTGAGATGTGAACTGCACCCAGGACAGGGACAATGGGTCATGGGAGCAGTTGTCCTCCCCTTGACAGGATGGCCTTAGGGCTGTGCCTAGACCTTTGGTGCACTTCAAAGGTGACTCCCCAATCACAGACAGATGTAGCTCACAACTGGGCTTGCCTCACCATTTGTCCTTTTAGACAGCCAGGCACCATCTCCAGTCAGAGAGTTTGCCCAGAACTAGTTTGGAGTGACTACCCGAGTGGGTCTGTGAGCAACCTCTGACATTAGTAACAGATCCTGCTTGAACGTTACATTCTGCTCGACAGATCTGCTAGGGTTTTACATATAATCTTTGGTGCACACTTCAAAGGAGGGAAACAATGTTACAGTAACATGAGCAAAGGAAAATGAGGCCTACAACGTGTACAGTTAGGCTAACATAGGGAAAACTACAATGGGCCATTCAGGGAACACATGACAAAACAAGGAAGAACAAGATCACATACTGTACCAGTTAGTGCAGGACATATAAAGATGCGCTGCCTACTGAAGAATACCATTTGCAGTCCTCCACCTAGCAGGAGTCCAAAGCTTTGAGGCAGACAGGCTAAGCAGGCAAACCTTTCACATGAGTGGGAGCGAAAACAGCAAATAGTAGACCTGCTTCTCCTAGGGGGAAAATCTCCACTAGACATTTTTGCAACACAAAATGCCAAGACTTTGCGCCCAGTTACCCACACGATCGCGGGGGTCGATAGACTGCTCAGGAATATTTCCATACGCTTATTCCCCATTTATTTTATACCACTGGTGTTAAATAAATGCACAAGTGTAAATGATATTAATCCTCATCACTCCACCATGGGCCAGGCAGTCCGGGTTCTCCAATCTATTGGAAATTGCACAAGGCAGGGTGATGAGGACATGTTAATAGTGCAAAGGCGCCAGGGATACACCCCCAGAGCCAACAACCCTCCGCCTGGCAGCACGGTTCCTGGGAACTTAGTCTGGCCACTTGTCTTCCACAGGGGACCATCAAGGCCCTTCATGAAGGCAGAAGAGATAACATACAGAGATGCTACACGGCAAAGTGGAGCAGGTTCATGAACTGGTGTAGCAAGCAAACCAAAAATATATTTGGATGTTAGTTGAGGGTTTAGCATACACTTCTGTAAGGTTCGCTTCTCTGCAGTAGTAGCCTACATCAGTGAAGGGGATAAAGGAAGAGGTTTCTGCAATACTTTGGTGATCAAGAGATTTCTAGAAGGGACAGAGAGGGTAGTGCCACCAAGGTAAATGCTCGGCAGCGCCATGGAACTGGAGTCTAGCACTATGAAGCCCCCCCCCTCGTGCTGATGCATGAAGCGGACCGCAAAACAGTCTTCTTGATTGCAGTCATGTGATTGCAGAGTCGGTGAGTTGCAAGCAGTTACAACACAGGAGCCCAGCTTACAAATGCACAAGGGCAGTGTGGTAATGAGGTAAAACCCACAATTTCTGTCAAGTCATTTCATATAACCATGTTGATCAAGCGATACAACTGCTAAACTTTTTCCAAGTTCCAAAAACAAAGGCAGAAATAGCCCTACACATTCTTGATGTAATTAGGGCAGCCATGTACTACTTAAAAGAACAAGACTAATCTGGAAAGCAAACCAATTCTTAATTTCTTTCCTACCACCAAACAGTGGCTCCGTAAGAAAAGGCCTCTTTTTGACATGGTCAAACCCACTTCTTACTGGTACTGATGCTTTTGATTTGAAGGTCACTGGGTCCCTGCTAAGCAGGCCTCAGTGCCAGTGTTCTTTCCCTAAAATGATACAAATGTTGATTTGCAACTCAATTGGCAAGGGCTTTAGCCCCCTTGTAAGACCCTGGTAAATGGTCCCCCTGGTACCCATGGCAGGGGTACCAAAGAGGGTCCCTAAGGTCTGCAACGTGTATTATGCCACCCAAAGGGACCTACACACAAACTGCACGCAGACTGCCATTGCAGGATGCGTGAAATGGTGCAATCTATTCTGAAAACACAACATTGCACGCACCCTGTGTGCAATACCCACATACACTGTATGCACTATATGTAAGTCACCCCAACAGCAGGCCTTTAAAGCCCTACGGCAAGGTTTAATAGTGCACCGTCTGAAGAAGGGAGGTGTGTCAGGCAGGGCACTAAGCTGGATGAAATCATTTCTGGCGGAGCGCAGTTTTCAGGTGAGGCAGGGTGTGCACTATTCTAGGGTCATCAGGTTGAAGCAGGGGGTACCTCAGGTTTCAATCCTGAGCCCGACCTTGTTCAATCTGTATGTGGCTCCCTTAGCGGAGATAGCGGATGGTTTCGGGATTAGGGTTGTATCCTATGCTGACGACACCCAACTGGTGGTCTCCCTGACACAGGAGCAGGACTCTGCAGCACCCAACTTCGTGGCTTGTTTGCAAGAGCTAGCATCATGGATGGACACGAACTGTCTGAAGTTGAATGATGACAAGACTGAGGTACTGGTGGTGGGGAGAGCACCATCGGTGTGGTCGTCAGCCTGGTGGCCGCAGAGCCTGGGGCCCACCCCGGTGCCTTGTGCCCAGGCTAAAAACCTGGGGGTATGGATGGATTCTAATCTCTCCTTTTGAGTACCAGACCAGATGGGTTGCGGGTGCCTGCTTCGGAGTTCTGAAGGGCCTCCGCAAAACCCTGGATATGCTCCCT
The DNA here is from genome assembly GCF_964204655.1 of Triturus cristatus. Lineage (NCBI taxonomy): Eukaryota > Metazoa > Chordata > Amphibia > Caudata > Salamandridae > Triturus > Triturus cristatus. The sequence goes on from NC_140592.1 coordinate 1,259,278,467, forward strand.
ATTGCAGCCAGGAAGACCTTAGTCCATGCCCTGGTGACAACTCGCCTCAATTATGGTAATATCTTGTATCTGGATGTTACAGAGAGATGTATGCGGAGACTCCAGTGTGTGCAGAACGCAGCAGCTCGCCTGGTTCTGATGCGTCCTAGGAGAGCCCCACCGAAGCTGGCTCTTGCCTCCCTCCATTGGTTACCGATTCGTGAACGAGTCTGGTTCAAGGCGTTGTCTGTCACCGCATCATTCATGGGACTGCGTCGGCCTATCTGTTCGATTTTCTCACTCCTTATGTCCCAACTCGCCGCCTAAGATGTGAGGGGAGAGGTGTAGGAAGGTGGATATCTGACTATGGTTACCCCCAACTTTTTGCCTAGTGTCTAGCTGGTTTTTCGACTTAGTTGGCCTGAGATCCTGCCATTCAGGGTCTCAGGCTGTCTGCTCTCCCTTTAAAATGGGCTCCATGTACCCCAGGTACATACCCAATTGGTAAGGATCACCTTATTGGACCCTGTACAGTGTACCCTAGGTACCCAGGGCATAGGTGTACCCTAGGCCTCCCAGGGGCTGCAGCATGTATTATGCCACCCCTGGCCTGGCCTTCCATTATGACACAACTGGCTGATCACTCAGCTGGGGCAAGGTTGTGTAATCGCCCCTTGCTTAGATGTAGTATTCCTATACCTACCTTGTATATAGACACATGTGTACCTATCAGCCACTCCTATGGCAGGCCTTAACAATCCTGGAGGCAGAGTGCTTGGTAACATGTGAGATGGGGCTCTGGCATGAGCTGAGCCTGTCTGCAGCTTTCGGAACCATGTCCTTATAGCTGTTCTATGATATAGCCTACCATAAACTCTTAAAGTACCTTATAATCTTAAACGGTTATGGTAACTATGGTTTGGCTTTATCAAAACATGTTGTGTAAGGTGTGTAACACTTTGGAATAATACCCCCATACCATTTCTGGTGATGAGGATATTATTGCTCCCTTCTAGAGGGAGAGACATGTTAAAATCCTACTTTGCTGTTTAACTCTGACCAAAGCCTCAGCATCACAAAATGGATGCTGCTGCCACAGACACGAGTCTGACCTCCTGCAGCTGGGAGCCCTCCCAGCCAGGGAGGCCTGGACAATAGGTTTCCTGCTTGGGGAGGTGCTAGCACCTCCCAAGACAGACTTAAATGTATTGGGGCAGGGAGGGCTGAAAGGAATGAGACATGCCTGGGGCACACAAGGTGCTCCATGCATAGTCCAGTTCAAACCGGTGCTGGGGCACTCCAGCCCCAGCTCTGGCGCGAAACTGGACAAAGGAAAGGGGGTGTAGACACTCCCCTTCCTGGTCCCACCCATAGGAGGGACCTTGCAGGTAGCCCAGCCCACTAGCCCAGTATATCAGTAGGTAGCTGAGCCCTGCTAAATTAGATTATCCTGAATCTGCAACTTGAACAGAAACTCTGGACATTCGACCTCAGGAAGAAGACTGAAGAATCTCCCTTGTGGCCAAGGAGTGACCACCCTGGGCAACCAGGCACCATCCAGCGACCGCTGCTTGCTTTGCGACTGAATCCTGCGCGGGACGACTGCAGAGACTGACCAGCGCCGAGACTTCCAGACACCTCTGAACCGGATCCACATCTACAGCAAAGCTGAGACCCGTGGAGGCGACGAGGGACGTGGGACCGGCGACTTGATAAAAGTGGCTAGTAACTGACTAGCGCGACTTCTGAGGCTTCCTCGAGGCTGTGCTTGGGGAATTGAGAAGCCCCAATCCCGAGCACCATCTGCAAAGACCAGCTCCCCACACTGCACGTGTTCTGCGTGGGGCCCTTCTGCACCAGAGTTGCTCGACGTGTTGTCCGGTTGCTGGCCCGTTGGCTAGTAGCCTCTGCGACGACGAACCTTTGATTTCAACTTGCTGGTCCGGCTCCTCCAGACTGGCACCCGCTCCTCTGTGAAAGAGAAGCACCCCAGACCTTCCTGGTCTGCACCAGAAGCAAGTCCTCCATCCTGCGTGGGTTCCGCTTGCCAAGGCTTGTTGGGTCCTAGCTCGACATCGACGCCGCCTCAGTAAGAGCCTTCGTGGGACAGCTCATCTCCTGGTCCTGGTCGTCCTCGACGCCTCCTGGTACCCGTGGCTGCTGCGACAAGCTTCACCTCTTCACCTGCATCTTCACGACATCGCCTGGTTCCTTCCTGGTTCCTTCCTGGCTCCTGGCTGGTGACCTAGACTCTGTCCCTTCTGCCTGCAGGTATCCTTCCTTCTTGATTCCATCCTTGGGATCCACCGGACACTCTTCACTGACTGCCTGTCAGCAACTTTCCTTCAGGCATCCATAGGAGTCAACGACGAAACCAGACGCAAGTTCACACCTATGCACCCGCAGCCCGTGGGCTAGGTAACTTGAGTACTCCGGTGCTCACAAGGGTATTGACTATCCTAGGGTCTAGTTTCCAAGTCTCGACTTCCTAGTTACTCCAGAAGTGTCCTAAAACTCTTAATTTCTAATAACTACTATTTCTATCGACTTTTACGCATTACGCGTGAGTGTTTCCACTCTGCACCTGAATCCCGTGGGCCTCCCACTTCCTAACTGTTGGTAGTGTAGTGTAGCCCCAGCGATTCCCTAGGCCTATCCTGTGTTCGTGACAGTGGTTCTTATACCACTTACTTAGTATATGGTTTGCGTGGCCCCTAGGGCCTAACTGTATTACTTACCTGTGTCTTAATGTATGCTTAAATAAGACTGTGTTGTACTTACCTCTAATCTCATAAAGAGTGCTGAGGGTTTGACTAGAATAAATACATTCTATTTTTATATATATCTGTTGTGTCCTTTCATTTGATATTCAAGGGATTACAAATGGTATAACAGCTGGCTTCACATGCCATACAGAGTTTAGCCTAAGACTGCTCTTGTCCATGCTACCACTAGGATAGCTGGTCTATAAGGTTGACTTTACAACCAATCACCATAAGGGTTGTTTGGACTGATACAAGGTGTACAGTAGAACTAGTGACATCATATATCAGGCCAACTTCTCACAAGAGGGTTGGTATGTGTTCCGGTTGTGAAGAGAGCCAGGATGGTGGGTCGTTACTTTCGTCTTCTGGCAGCACAACTCTGGAATAAACTTCCTCTGAGTCTGTGACTGGAGCCCTTGGAGGGCATTTTTAGGAAATATCTGAAGACTCATTTATTTCCTTCAGGATAATGGCCCGGTAGCTTACCTTAGCGGCTTTCTCGGTATCCCGGGGACACACTGGCTGAGTGTAACCAGGTGCTTTATAAGTGCGCTAATAATATTACTTTCCCGGTGTAGCACTCGTGGCTACCATCCTGACCAGCACCTCTGCACCCAGACACACCTGGACAGGTAAAGGGAAACTGCTTGTGGTACTTTGAACCTTGTCCTTCTAGCACCTTAAGTCCCAAGGGACACCCCTGAACGCCGACTGCAAGTACGGTTTCACTGCATGTGTTTTCCTCCCACAGGTTAACATTGTAGAGTTTGAGGTGCATACCTCAAAACTGTTGTTTGAACTATTTTGCTGTTTCTTCTAAAACAGATGTCTCAGAATGGACTAAAGATATTGTAAAGCTCTTGGGGTGTAAATTCCTAAAAAAAAAAAAAGTACTTTATTTTTCTAAATTGGCATCTGATTTCTTTGTGTGTGAACCATTAATTGACTGCATGTGTACAACTAATGCTAAACACGCCCCTTTAAGCCTTTAACTGCTCGGCCATGCTACCACGAATACAGCACTTGGGATTATTAAAGTAAGTCCTGTAAACCAAATATGGGTCATCTGGACTTTTTGCATGTTATGCCCTTGCATCGGCATACTACATAAAAAGCCAGCTTCCTACTCTCCCGATCAGCAAAGGGACCATTGCAAGTTCAATAACACAATAAACCCAGAAGTGCTACAAAGCAGTTGGTGCAGCACCAGAACAGAGACAGGGCACACTCAACTAGGGAAAAGGGTCCACAGTGGCATTCATAGTGAGTGTCTCCGGAAATAACATCTGTATGGCAGCCACAGTAACAAACTACTTTTTGGATATCCAAGCAAACAAGCTGGTGCATGTGGGACAGAAAGTTCTAAAAATACCTGTTTGGATAGTTCTAACTGCATGTTCATTCGCTCACCCAGGCATCAGACTGGATCTGGAAATGTTTTGCAGTATTGCTTTTGGGTACAAGTAGGTGGAGTTATGCCGCTCCGCCTCAAGTTTATCCAGCCCCAGAAGTGATGCTGGAGGCAGATATATGCCAACCCTGTGTGCTGATGTCTGATTGGAGGAAGCTGGATCTTTTTGTGATGTACCAATAGTTGGTTATATTGTGTAAATAGTCCAGAAATTCCCTCAGTGTATAGGCGTATGTAAACCCAAAGTGCTCTATTCGTGGTGGTGTGGTTGAGCAGCCTTAGTCGTAACACAAGGGAGTGTAAGACATTTGTTATACACACAATGATTAATAAATGACAAGCTTCTTTCTAGGTTTAAGATTAAGATCTACGTTCAAAGGTGAGTACATGTTTCATAAATACTTTTCAATTCAAAAAAGTGGACATGTTGTGCAATTTTCAGTTCAGCAATGTTATCCTATAGGAGTAAAACAAGAATGCTGTTTTGTAGGTAAGTACATGACTTACAAATGCAGCCATCAGTGTTTCGGGACGGTCGCAGAGCGCCAACAGTGTCAGGCGTCCTATGCAAACCAATGTAGGAGCTCGGTAAAAAAAAAAAGGCTGCAGTCTCTGGGCAAGATGCTGGGTGAAGAAAATGGACAGCTGCCCAGGTAAGTACAGATGCTTGGAGACGTAGGGACACTGTTGGATGAGCTCCCCAAGACCCATAGGCTTTGGGTGCAGGGGTATCCTTTGATGTCAGTAAAGGCTTACCGGAGAAAGGTTGCGGTTTGGGTGGTCTTCAAGTTGAGGTTGCAGGTGTCGGTGTGGTGCCCAGGACTTGGGCTCAGGATTACTGGGAAACCTTCTAAGGGCCGTTGGGCTATGTGGACTTGGGCCTTAGGCGTCTGGTGCAGAGGTGGGTCAGCTTGTCCAGGTTTGCAGTTCTGATGATTTCAAAAGTCCTTGGTTGTTGGTTTCTTGTGGACAGGTCCGCTGTCCTCTGGAATTCTTGATCTCTATTGAAGGCGGGCAGTCCTACAAGGGTACGGTGGTTGCTGAGTCTGCAGCACGAGTCGTCTTTTGTAGCAGAGGCGAAAGGCAGCAGCCAACCAGCAGGGTTGCACCGGGTTTGTCGCTGGTCCTTCTTTCTTGCTGCTCTTCGGTGTCCTGGCTTCGTAGGTCCTCGGGGAGTCTTAAATTCAGGGACTGGGGTGCCACCTAATTACTAGATTTAGGAGTGTTACAGGCGAGTAGCAGGTAGAGACCAATGGGTCCCTTACCTGGGGTGTATACACCCTCAATTATGCCACCCTCCTGTGGGAGGGGGGTACAGTAGTAGCCCTGATTGGACATGTCCCACCATCTTCAAGATGGTGGGCACTGAAAAATGTGCTTCACTTCACCTCCATCACCTGAGGGGTGGAGTTGGTAAAGTGGGGGACACCTCGTATTCTCACTTAATTTTCCGAACGGTTTTCCTGCCAAAAGTGGGGGTTTGAATCGGTGGCTGCCATCTGCTGCTAGCAACAGAGGCTAGGATCGCATTAATGATGGAAAATTTCCCTCTTGCTCACTGTGCCTGCCTGGGGGAGGAGGTGTGACACTTCCGCCCAGGATGGGCTTTCTCACCTCAGAGAGCACCCCATGGGTCCAGAAATGGGTCTGGTGGTGGTAGGCTGCCTAAAGCTAGTCAGGGTCAACACCAGGGTTGGTTAGTTTTCAGGGGGCACCTATGAGGTGCCCTCTGGGTAAATGTTTTAATAAATCCAACGCTGGTATCCGTGCACGTTTATTAAGATGATTTGTTTGGTACCAAGCACTCCTGTGTTAAATGAAGCCATCATGATGCTGGGAAACTCGCGTGGCTTCCATCCCTTATACTCTGGCTTCCCTGGCGCTTACAATATTAAGAATAGACTTAAATATTGTAGGTGCATATCTGCTCATGCCGATATGCCCACACCTGAGACATAGTGCACCCTGTCTTAAGGCTTGTAAGGCCTGCGAGATGGGTGACTGACCTATACCTTAGGCAGTGCTGTTTGACATGGTACACAGGCAGTGTGCCATGTCGACTTGGTCGTTTTTGTCTGCACCAAGAGATGAAGGCTGCAGTGGCAGTTTGCTTGGCCTTGGTGAGGGGTTCGTAAGAGACCCTATTAATTTCCAATGCCCTAGGTACCAGGGGTACCATTTACTAAGGACTTACAGGGGACTTGACATTTCCAAACATGGTACAGGTTTAGGAATGTAAATCTGGCACAGGAGATTTGGTTGGCAGGGTCCCTGTGCACTACAGTCGAAACCACATCATTTTCCAGGCAGAAAGTGAGGGGCGAACCATGTCAAGAGGCACTTTCTCACACTGATCCCATCTTTCTGTGCCTTAGGATGCAGATCTTGAGCTCGCCCCCTAAACATTTGACACATTTTCTCAAATATTTTTTAGTGTGAGGTTATCCTCAAAGCTGGGGAACCGGGTTCGAGCTTCGGCAGGGACGCACAACATCCTGTGATTCTGGTCAAATCACTTAATCTCCCTGTGCCTAACAAAATGAACATGTCCATTTACAACACAACTGGTTTTCATGTAAAACGCTATGATAACTTTGGGTCGAGTTTGCACTATGACCCTGCGACCTCCCCGTCCCCCTCCACCCCCCCCCCCCCCCCCCCCCCCCCACCCACCCAAAAAGGGAATGTCAAATCTGAAGACTACACCTTTTTGAGTCTCGGCTGTCGAAAGCTGCTCTTGGCATTCAAGAGCTTCTTGGAATCAATTCAGATTCCGAAGCTCTCGGAGGCTGACTTGAAGCCCCGCCCATCTCTTTAATTGGCCAACGTCGTCTTCAATGCCAAACGTTGGCTTCTGATTGTAAAGGAGGCTTCTGAGTCCCTCCTTGTTGCCGCCTTGTCTCCTTTTGGCCATGCCCACCGGGATTTGATCTTTTACCGGCGGCGTCCCACTCTCTCCCTCATTAGGTGGCACGCACTGTTTTATTCACGTTCGACTTTGGCAAAGGCAGCCGCGTGTTTATTTTCGCATCGCGCTTTCACCTAAAGTGAAAGCGCGATGTGAAAATAAACACGCGGCTGCCTTTGTGGTACCACGCTTGCCACGGCATATTTACACGTGCCAGCCTTCTGTCGTGTGTGTGTACGTAGGTTTCTGTTTACCCGTGTGACACACAATTAATGCTCTGATGATCTAGCGCAGCCTAGGCCCTTCTCTATATGAAGCCGTCCAGCACGAGTTGTTAGGCCGCGCCCCTTCACAGGAACACAAGCAGCTACAGGTTTGTTTCTGTTTTCGGTCTAGTTTGTCGCCGTGCGAGGCCATGGGTGTGCCCGAGGCATTCCCAGGTTTTGGTCTTGTCGCGCGCGGCACCCCGTTGAAAGGAGCAATGAACTCTTTAAAAGCCTCGCTCTGACTCCTGCTCTTCATTTCCAATAGCCTTGTTTTTCCCTCCTCCTTGCCCTGCATTTCGCTCCTTCTCCTAGTTTCTCCCAGTCTTCGCGCTCTCCCCTCCACACCTTGTCTCCCCACTGTTCCGCCTTTTTCTTCTCTCCCAAATGCTGCTTATGAGCACCCAGAAGCCAAAAATCAACGTGTTGGCGCTGTACAAAAGATCCGGAGTTAACAACTAAATTAACAGGATGAGATGAGAATTCTGCAGGGCCCTGAGTTCAAACTCTCGCCCAAGCAGGGTTTGGGACTGAATATATGACATGTCCACAGACTAATAAATCTTAATCTGAAAGGAACACGTTAGTTAGATTCCTCAACTTAGAATATCCCCAGGCGTCAGACTGGATCCGGAAGATTTTTGTAGCAATACCCCTTGCGCGTCGCTAGGCGTCGTCTGCGGCTCCGCGTCCGTCGTTCGCGTCGTGCGCCGGAATGACGTCGTCGGAGTACTTAGACGTCGCCCTCGCGCGCTGACGTCAGTTCTTCTTTTTTCCGCGCCAGTAAGCGCCGATCCGGGAGAGCTACCCCTTTTAGTCATTTTTTGACTAAATATTTTGACTTTTTGGTCACTTTCTCGACTCTGGTGCCGGTAGGATGCCTGGTTTCAAGGCCTGCGACGACTGTCACCGACTGATGTCGGTGACCGATCATCACCGCCGGTGCCTGTACTGTTTGGGGCCCGACCACGACGCGGAGTCGTGCTCGGATTGTATGGCCCTGACCTCGAAAGCTAGGCGGGAGCGGTCCCGTAAGCTTCTCGAGCTTCGCCACTCGGCTCCGCGCCCTTCTCGATCCCGGTCCAGGAGGAGGTCCAAGGATTGGTCGCGGAGCCGCAGTCGACATCATCGCTCGTCTGGCTTGAAGTCTTCGGGTAAGTCGAAGCGATCCAAGAAGTCCAAGACGCGACACCGCTCTTAGGACTCCCCTCGCCGGTCGCGCGACTCGGCCGAGGGTCAGGGTGGTCCCACCCCCGCGGCTCCGTCGGAGCCGCAGGCACCGCGCACGTCCCCATACCCGCCGGTCCCTGGGACTGATGCGACGCCGGCGGAGGTCAGTGCCTTCCTCTCGGCCATGAGGAGCCTGGCCCCGCCGTCGACACCCGCTGGCGCGCCTTCGGGCCCCGTGGACTCGACTGGGCGACCTTGCGCGCCGGAGGCCCCGGCGCTGTTGGAGGCTACGGCCCCGACACCGCAGGTCCCCGAGGAGCCCAGGCCTGGGCCCCCGTCGACGCCGGTCGACCTCGTCACGCCGCCTCCTCCGCCGGCGTCGACACCGGTGCCGCCTCCGCCGACGTCATTCCCCGCTTCAGCCCCTGTCCGGACCCGACGCCGGTGCGGCGCCGCTCGACGCCGCATCCGACGCCGCTAGAGACACATTTTGTCTATCGTCTGGCTCCGATCATTCCTCCTGTTTACCAGGAATCGGATGACGGGGGCGACTGGGAGGGGTCCGAGGACCCTCTGGCCATTCAGGGCCAACTTTCGCAGGACTGGGCAGATGAACTGGGGGAGGCCTGTGGTCTGGATACCTCACCGGACACTGGATTCATCTCTCCTCCGACTGTGGCTTCGGAGGAGGGTGCAGCTTTTTCTGTGGTGCCGCGCAAGGCGGCCGTAGCCCTTGGGCTTGAGCTGCCTGCCGTGGCCGTGAGGAATAACATCCTAACTGAGGTGCTTCAGTCTGCAGCAAGCTCCACTGAGCCTCTGCTGCAATTCAATGAGGCCCTCATTGACGTTCTGCAGGGCTCCTGGTCCAAGCCTTCCACAGTCCCTCCTGTGGATAGGAACGTTGCCAGGCGCCACCGCCCTGTTCCGGGCGACCCCAGTTTTCTGTCCCAACACCCCACCCCCGAGAGTCTGGTTATCCAGGCCTCTACCTCCCAATCCTCCTTTCCGTCCGCTCCTCCGGACCGGGATTCCAAGAGACTGGAACAGTTCGGTAAGAAGCTGTTCTTCTCACTCTGTTTGGGCCTGCGGTCTTTGAACACCGCTTGTCTCTTGGACCGTTTTTCCCACTCTCTGTGGGATGCGGTGGAGGACGTGCTGCCCCTGTTCCCGGAGAAGGCCCGGGCACAACTTTCCCAAGCTCTGGCCGATGGGAGAGATGCAGCGCGCCATGCAATCCGATGTGGACTTGACACTACGGACTCGCTGGGTAGGGCGATTTCTACCACGGTGGCGCTTCGACTTCACGCCTGGCTGCGGTCCACGTCCTTTTCAGGGGATGTCCAGAGCACTCTCATGGACATGCCTTTTGATGGCACTCTCCTTTTTGGTGAGAAAGTGGACAGTGCGCTGGCTCGCTTCAAGGACTCCCGGGCTACGGCCAAGTCCTTGGGCCACTCGGCCCCGCGGCCACAAACTTCCGCTTTTCGCTCCTTTCGTGGCCAAGGATGGGGCACCTCCTCAGATCCGCCTAGCCACTGGCCGCAGAACCAACCTGCACGCGGTCGCGGACGTGGTTTCCGCCGAGGCGGTATTGGAGGACAACGCGGTCAGTCCACATCCACCCCGGCAGCATCCGCCTCAAAGCCTTCCTAGTCCGGGCTTTCAGGCCCATTCCTCGCCAGTGGGAGGCAGTTCGCATCACCTGCTCCACTGGCGTACCATCACCTCGGACAGGTGGGTGCTACAAATCGTCCGAAGGGGCTACTCCCTCCCCTTCGAGACGACCCCTCCAGCCATGCCACCGCAGCACCACCGTATCTCGGAGGATCATTTGAATCTAATGCAAGAGGAAGTTTCGGCCCTCTTGGCCAAAGAGGCCGTCGAGCGCGTTCCGAGCCCAGAAGTAGGTCGTGGTTGTTATTCCCACTACTTTCTGGTTCCCAAGAAGGGCAGAGGGGCCTACGCCCTATCTTTGGACCTCAAGAACGTCAATGCCTTCCTCCGGAAGGAACGGTTCAAAATGTTGACCTTGGCTCAGGTTCTAGCTGCCCTAGACCCTGGAGACTGGATGGTAGCGTTGGACTTGCAGGACGCATATTTCCACATCCCCGTCCTGCCGGCCCACTGGCGTCACCTGCGGTTCACGGTGGGTCAGGAGCACTTTCAGTTCACCGTGCTCCCCTTCGGCCTCACCAGTGCCCCTCGGGTGTTCACGAAAGTGATGGCGGTGGTCGCAGCTCATCTGCGCAGATCAGGGGTTCCAGTCTTCCCCTATCTCGACGACTGGTTGTTAAAGGCGGGCTCGCCCCAGGCAGTCGTCTCCCACCTCCAGACTACGGCGGATCTCCTGCATTTGCTGGGGTTTTCCATCAACGTGCCAAAGTCACACCTGAGCCCCTCTCAGAAGCTCCTCTTCATCGGAGCGGTTCTCGATTCGGCGCTGTTCCGGGTTTATCCACCGGAACAGCGGGTCCGGGATATACAGGCCCTGATTTCCATCTTTCGGCCTCTATCCTGGGTTTCGGTCAGGCTAGTGTTGCGGCTTCTGGGGCTGATGGCCTCCTGCATCCTACTAGTGCATCACGCCAGGCGGCGCATGCGGGCTCTGCAGTGGGACCTGAAGTTTCAGTGGGCCCAACATCACGGCAACCTGTCCGACCATGTCTTGATCTCGGAGTGCACTGCACGGCAGTTGCAGTGGTGGCTCACGGACCGCGATTGGGTCACGGGCAAGAGCCTCTCCCTACCCCTACCAGTGCATGTCGTAGTGACGGATGCGTCCCTCCTGGGATGGGGTGGCCATATGGGAGAAGCGGAGATCAGAGGCCTCTGGTCTCCGGCGGAGTCTCGCCTCCACATCAACTTGTTGGAGCTGAGAGACTGAAAGCCTTCCTTCCCTCTGTCCGGGGGAGTGTCGTGCAGGTGTTCACGGACAACACCACCGCCATGTGGTATTGCAACAAACGGGGCTGGGTGGGGTCGTGGACCCTTTGTCAGGAGGCTCTGCGCCTTTGGACATGGCTGGAACACCAGGGCATCACCCTGGTGGTTCAACATCTGGCGGGCTCTCTGAACGCCAGAGCAGACTAACTCAGCCGCCGGTGCATGATGGATCACGAATGGCGTCTGAACTCAGAAGTGGCGCAAGGTCTCTTTCAGCAGTGGGGAGAGCCTTGGTTAGATCTATTCGCCACCGACGAGAACGTGCAATGTCAGCGGTTCTGGGCGTTGGAATTTCCAAGGCGGCACTCGCTCGGCGATGCTTTTCGTCACGGGTGGAGTTGCGGTCTGTTGTACGCCTTTCCGCCTATACCTCTTTTGCCCAGAGTGCTGAAGAAGATCAGGCACGACCGGGCCCAAGTCATCTTGGTGGCTCCGGATTGGGCACGAAGGTACTGGTATCCCAAGCTACTCAGTATGTTGACCGATCCTCCGATACGTCTGCCCCTTCGGGAGGATCTTCTGTCGCAGCAGCAGGGGACGGTCCTCCACCCGAACCTGTCCAGCCTCCACCTCCATGCGTGGAGATTGAGCGGCGGCAGTTGATGCCATTTGACTTGCCTCCTGAAGTCTGTGATATCATTCTGGCAGCCAGGCGTCCCTCCACAAAGACGGTATACGCCTGCCGGTGGAACAAATTTGTGGCATGGTGCACAGCAAAGGCTGTGGATCCCCTTTCCGCCCCTCTTTCTGAGGTTCTCCTTTTTCTTCTTTCTTTGGCCCAGCAGGGCTCTGCCTTGGGCACCTTTAAAGGTTATCTTGCTGCCATCTCTGCCTTCTTACGGCTTCCTGATCAGCCTTCTCTTTTCAAGTCCCCTGTAGTTTCATGCTTTCTTAAAGGCATTACTCACACGTTCCCTTCGGTCCCTTTCGTAATGCCTCAGTGGGACTTGAATCTTGTCTTAACATTTCTGATGTGCGCTCCCTTTGAGCCTCTTCACAATTGTCCTCTTCGTCTTCTGACTCTTAAGACTGCCTTCCTGGTAGCCATCACCTCGGCTAGACGGGTGAGTGAGCTCCAGGCTCTATCGTCCAAGCCTCCGTTTCTATCTGTTCATCCGGACAAGGTTGTCCTTCGGCCTCGTCCTTCCTGCCGAAAGTGGTGACCCCCTTTCATCTTGGGCAATCTGTCAACTTGCCCACCTTCTTTCCGCCTCCGCATCCTTCCAAAGAGGAAGAGAGGCTCCACCGTCTGGAATCAAAACGTGCTCTCTCCTTTTATTTGGACCTCACGAAACCGTTCCGGGTGGACGACCAACTTTTCGGTGGATACGTGGGTGCTAAGAAGGGGAAAGCTGTGCACAAAGTGACCATCTCCCGGTGCGTCGTTTTGTGTATAAAAATCTGTTATTCCTTGGCAAAAAAGGACCCTCCTGTTGGGCTGCGAGCCCGTTCTACTCGGGCCACAGCGGCTACTACTGCTTTGGGACGGGGAGTCCCTTTGCAGGACATCTGTCAGGCGGCGACGTGGGCTTCGCTACACACGTTTGCCAGGCATTATTGCCTAGACAGCCAAGTCCGGAAGGACGGCTTCTTTGGCCGTTCTGTCCTCCAGGACTTTCTGGTGTGATCTTAGTTCGCAGACCCACCACCGGGGTTGGTATTGCTTGGGTATCTATTCTAAGGTGAGGAATCTAACTAACGTGTTTCTTTCAGATGAACAAGTTACTTACCTTCGGTAACGATGTATCTGTAAGAAACATTAGTTAGATTCCTCACCGACCCACCCAGCCTCCCCGTTCTGCGAACTGACATCTAGGGTTAAGGTTATCCTTGTCAGGTCCCTAGACTTTTTTGGCACCAGTGTCTGTCTCTTGCATGGCTCTGCGTTCCTGGCACGGAAAGCTATGTACAAGAACTGACGTCAGCGCGCGAGGGCAGCGTCTAAGTACTCCGACGTCATTCCGGCGCACGACGCCAACGACGGACGCGGAGCCGCAGACTACGCCTAGCGACGCGCAAGGGGTATTGCTAGAAAAATCTTCCGGATCCAGTCTGACGCCTGGGGATATTCGAAGGTGAGGAATGTAACTAACTAATGTTTCTTACAGATATATCGTTACCGAAGGTAAGTAACTTGTTCAACAGTAACACCAGCTGTATATCGAAACTTGAAACTACAGGCAACGATGCCTGATCTCTTTGAGGTCAACCGTTTATTTGTTGAGAATGTTGCTCACTACACCTTAGGACAATATGTAGACAGAGGAGCCACAGCTTTGGCTCGTTTTTTTTATCTTCAAAGGAAAAATATGCCATTTTGAATCGGTCTGTTCACTGCTGCTGTGCTTTCTGTCCCAGCCAGAACATTGCAAGTTTAAAATCTAAAGAAAATACATTTTAAGCCGATTTCCCTTTAACTATTTTTTCCGCTGTAATGTCTTCATCATATGTGCCGTGCTTTGGTGCCACTGTTGTAGTGGTCTTCAAACTTCGTAAGGCTGAGCCCCTGCGCAAGATTTTTTTGTCGTTGATGTGAGAAAGTGGCTCTGTATATACTGTTCCCTAATAGGTACAGGGTGTACAGAGTCCACAGTCCCCCAGGGGCTTATAGAGGTTAAAGTTAGGTATGACCTTACTCTCTAAAGTGGTAGCTTCGTCGAGCAGTAAGGCAGTACCAGAGGACAGTGTAAAGCATTTGTTGTGCACACTCAGTCAGCAAATGGTCTCACACACTCAATAACTGAACTCTAGGCCAATGGTTTATATATATATATAAAATGTATGCTTGTTTTATTTTTAGAACCACAAAGGGAATAAAAATATACTTTCTCAGAATGAGAGGTTGAATATAAATACTTTTGCAATAAGCAATGGAGTTTTGTAAACAGTCACAGTTGGTTGCAATAAACAATCCTATTTCCTAAACATAACAATGCATTGAGCTCAATGGCAAATTCAGGTTATTTGTAATGAATTACTTTTCAGATTACTTTTGGAACACCAGGTCTGGCTCCTAGATCCAGCCCTGGGACAATATTCAGAATCAAGTGGTGAAGGTCGACTTAATTACTGTACTGATTTTTAAATAATATTTAGCTATTTCAAAAGTTGACACTTAGAAAATATTTAAAAGAAAACATTCAATGGATCTCTATGGCAAGAAATTCAAGTTGCAGGTAGAGTACTTTATCGTTACTTTTGTAATCCAGGTCTGAGTACCTAGACTCAGCACTGGGGTCTTTATCAGAAACAGGTAAGTAATTACGTTTGCAGAAGTTGTACGATTTTAAAAGAATATTTCAAGATTGCAGAAATCAACACTTAGAAGAAATTTCACAGAAAAGCAGTCAATGGTTTCCTATGGAAGAAAAAGGAGTTAAAGGTAAGTGTAGTTGTGGGTACTTTTCAGAGTAAGTGCTGGGCACCAAGATCCAGCACTGGGAGCTCACCTAAGAGCAGGTGAGTAAATTCGTTTTTGGTACTCGGCTGATTTTTGGTGAATATTTTGAGTTTTGAAAAGTTCACACTTAGAAGAATTTCCAAGAAAAAGCCAGCCAATGTTACCCTATGAGGAAAATTAAGATCGCGGTTTAAGGGTAAGTTCTCGACTGGCAGAGTTGAAGTTCTGGGCATAGACTCAGGGGTCCCCCAGTGTCAGGTAGGTAGTCAGTTCACCCTCAGCGGTTTCAGGACGGCCGGGTGCAGAGAGAGTTAGGCCCAATGTTAGCCTATGAAGAATAGGGGGGCCTGGTTTGGTGGCTGCTGACTAGCAGGCCACGCGGCTGTGGGAGCTGGGCTCCTGGTCACTCACTCAGGGCAAGTGGGGAAGTAGGCTAGTGTAGAGATTGCACGGCCAGGGCCACTCGGGCGGCAGGGTGCAGGGTGCTTCTGAGCCGTCGGGCGCTCAATGGAAATCAATGGGAATGTTCCGGTTTGGAAAGGCTGCAAGCTCGGGCACGAGGATGCTTCAGGTGCCACCACCACTTCGAGAGGTAAGTTGGGTAGTTGTAGGTTAGGTGGGTACCCCGGGATTGGGCACAGGGGGCCGCAGGGCGCCGGGTGCAGGGGTGCCTTTTGATGTCGGAAATCTTACCCTCTTGTTGATCGCGGATGGGGTGGCACTCTGTTCTGAGGCTGCAGGCTTCTTCCGGAATGTCGAGGGGGGGGTCCTTGGGTGCCGGACTCGGGGTCACAGTCGCCGTGGGGTCGTCCTCAGGGTCTTTGTCCACTCCGGCACTGGCCAGACTTGGCTGATGCAGAGTGTGTTGGGTCCGCGGTTCCGGGCTGCTGCCAGGGGTTAAAAATAGGTTTCTGAGTAGAGCCTCTACTCATGGGAGTCCCAGGGGCTTAGAGCCAAAAGGTAGCCAGGTCCTCCGGGGTTTGGTGAGGTTGCTGGCCACGAGAGATGCCGCGCTGGTGCAGGTCCAGGAGTCGACAGGCCGGTAGGGCTGGGGCCAAAGCAGTTGGTGTCTTCTTCCCTTTTTAGCAGCTGCAGGGCAGGTCTTTGTTCTTCTTGCTCTTCTTGTAGTTTTTCGAATCTGGAATCTGGGGAAGGAAGGTTCAGGGTGCCCCTAAATACTAGATTTAGGGGCGTTACAGGTAGGTGAAGGCCAGGGACCAATGGGTCCTTGTCCTGGGGTGGGTACACCCCCTATCCTGCCTCTCTCCTGTGGGAGGGGGGCAGTAGCCTAATCCTGATAGGGTAGGGCCCCCCATCTTCAAGATGGCGAGAGCCCGGAGATGTGCTTCACCTTGCCTCCCCCACCTGAGGGGTGGGGTGGGCAGGCTGGCACATCCCCTGTCCTTGTATGGGGTTTCCGGCCAAGCTTCCGGCCAGAGTGGGGGGTTGCAGTGGCCTGGGGAAACTCCAAGAGGCGGCATGCCTTTGAAGCTTCCCTTTGCTCATCCTGGGGGAGGAGATTTATCACCTCACCCAGGATGTGCATTGTTGCAGGCCCGGGAGAGCAGGGGCTCTCCCACCCAGGGGTCCAGCAACGTGTCTGCTGTGTGGCAGCCTGGGCAGCCTCAGAGCAGACGTGGATTGTAGGTTAGTTGTAAGGGGGCATCTCTAAGATGCCCTCTGGGGTGCTTAGTACATTAAATCCCACACTGGCATCAGTGTGGGTTTAATGTGCTGAGAAGTTTGAAACCAAACTTCCCAGTCTTCAGTGTTGCCATTATGGTGCTGTGGAGCGCGTGTTTGACGAGCTCTCAGCACCATGTGCTCTTAAATGGCAGCACTGCACTTACAGTGCCCAGGAATGGACCCGGGTACTGTAGGGGCACCGGGCTCCTGTGCCCACACCATAGGCGTAAGGCACCCAGCTAGAGGGGTGACTGATATATGCCTTGGCAGTGTAGGTGACGGGCATGGCACACAGATGTGTGCCATGTCGACTTTGTTTTGTCCTGCACCCAGACACTCAGCCTGCAAGGGCAGTGTGTGTGTGTGTGTGTGTGTAAGGGTACAGGGCCTCTAAGGGTGGCACAACGAGTGCTGCAGCCCCTAGAGGCCTTCCCTGGCCACAAGGCCCTGGGTACCTAGGGTACCATTTACCAGGGGCTGACATGTGGCTAGGGTTTGCCAATTTGGAGTTGGTGTGTTTTAAGGAAGGAACATAGGCCCTGGGCACCTGATTGGCAGGAGTCCAGGGTAAACTTAATCAAAGTACATTCAGCAATTTAGCAAAACGTAGGGGCATATCATGCAAGAAAGATGGCACTTTCTCACAGTTGAACCCCCTTAAAAATAGGTGTGTGTGGCGGGGGTTAGATGACCATATGGTGATGAATATGGTTTTGTAGCCTTGCGATCGTTGTACTTTTAGGCGCTTTACATCCAAATATCCGTTTTAACAGCTTCCCGAGAGAACTTTGCACCAATATTGGTGTGATATTGTATTGTAATAATCCCGCACCTGTCGCAGTCCCTTAATCCCGCACCTGTCGCAGTCCCTGGCAGCTGGTCTGTCACACCTCGTTTCATTGTTGCATTGTTCATGGGCGGGGGTCGGGAGGAGGGAGGGCTTTGGTAACTTTAGTACATCCGTTGTAGTTCCGAATCTCTAAGCCGGAGACTGTAACATGTCAGCCTGAGCAGACAGGAGGCGCTCGAAGGGGGGTGACTTTTCAGCTCTGCACACACAAATTCATGTCTTTCTCTTTAATCCTGGTCATATACATTTTCGCATCCTCTCTCTGTTTCTCCTCTTGCTCACTTCCCTCCTCTTCCAGAGCCCCCTTTGTGCCCCTCTCTTTAGAACGTGTCCTTCCCTTTTACCACCCAGTCTCTTCTGCCTTTCTACGGCATACCCTGCCTTCCCCCATTCCCCTTCACTTCCTCTCCCTTCTTTGTTCTCCCGTCTCTGTCCTTCACTTTTCCCATTTCGCTTTTCATCTTTCTTCACGCAGAGCGTCTCCTACTTTCTGTTCCAAATGTTAGCTCTGCCGTTTGTTGGTGGTTCGATTCCGCTATGATCTCTGCTGGTCTTGACTGTTTCCATGTTCTGCTCTTCCCATTCTGACCAGTTCTGTGCTGCCCTGTTCCATTCTGTCCTGTTCTGTTGCAGTCAGTTCTGTTGGCCCTCTTCTTGGCTGCACTGCTCTGTTCAGCTGTGCACTGTTCTATATTTGAGGGAATATGTGGCATTGTATTTGACACCACACTCTGGCGGTGAACGATAGGCCCTTAGTGTCTGTTTCTGGCCTTTTCTTATTCGTAAGCCCTATGTGCACCTGGGAGTAACACACATGCGCACCAAACAGCTACACAGCCTTGGTTGTACATACATTTACATCAACAAAGAATAAACAAGCATAAAAAATGCAATAAGTCTTGCCTTTCATTAAGTTCAAGCCATTTTCTTTGCTATACAATACCTTTAGCAAATCAAATGGCTTTAACTTAATCAAAGTTGAGACCTATTGCATTTTCAATGTTTGTTAAACATTGCAAGCACATGTCTGTGGCAGTTCCCCAGCAGGTATGTCTCCAGTGCCTAGGATCTTTACATGACTCCAAGTCCTGTGCAAACTGCCCCGGGTTAAAACTCAAAATTGTCGAGGACCGCCAAGCTCTACATCGATGAAAACCGTCAAAAGGCATGTAAGGGGTGGTTCCAGTCATGCGGACCTGGTCCTGTTTTAGGTGCAGTTTTTGCATAAGGTCCACTTCAGTCTTGTAAATTCAAGTAAAATAAAAGAAACCCAGTGTCGGAGCATGATGACTCCTTGTCCTGCCACTCCTGTCCAGAGATGTCACAAGGACATCAAAATGCCTCTTAGTACCTGTGTCCAATTGAGGAACCGATTCCACAACTCGTACTGATGCAACCAGAATTCCTGATTCCATCGACTATGCTGCATTAAGTTGAGGCTTTTAAGGAAGCCATGTTATGTTTCTTTGGCATCCTTCTGGCTCAAGCTGGTGCATCTCCAGGCCCTGAAGGATCCAAGGAGGCACCCAACGCTGATGGATCAGTTCTCGACTCCTTCTGTGCCTCTTGACTCTGCTGCAGGGTCTGCCCTGACTCCGTAGCCAGCTCCCAAACTAACTTCGAATCCAGCACCACAACTCTTACCAGTCCTGCTACACCAGCCCTGGAGGAGGGACCTATTGTCTTATCGAAATCTGAATCGTACCTCATCAGAAGGTTGCATCATGACTTCTGGGTCGTTGCACACATGCACTCTGGGACATGGCAGCTTTGTGGCACTAATTTTACAAGACCTGAAAAACCATTTTATGGAAGTAGTTAAGGATGGACATGACTTAGTAAAAAATACAAATCTGATTTTAGATAACACAGACTCTGTTTCTAGAGCCATTGGGTTTCACTGACTCACTTGCCTGGCTCAGGTCTACAGGGTTCTCTCCATATGATCAAAATACTGTAATGGAGAGTGCAGTGGAGATACGATGGTCTGGAAAAGTGAAAAATTGTATGGAGGACGATCATTTTGTTCCACTTCAGCAGTGACCACAATAGTAACAGACTCCTCCACCTTCTATGGGGGGCTCATCTGAAGGACCTGATGATCAGAGGCTTTTGGTCTCCAGAAGAGCAATGGTTACACATCAATTTGCTGGGATTGAGGGCTAACTGTTTGACAGTAGTCCAAATCTAAGACCTCTTCACTCCTTGGGGCACACCTCATTTAGTACTATTGGCAACTCAGAGCAAAACTGAGGAGTTCTGCACTCTCCAGTGTCCATTGAGGGGGGATGGGGAGGTGTTAGAAATTGTTTGGAAATTTCCACTTAATTGGGCATTTCCTCCTATACCCTTGATTCCTCGAGTTTTGAGGAAGATGTACCAATAACAGGCTCATGTCATTGTAATTGCCCCGGGTTGGTCAAGCAGTGTGTGGTACACAGACCGATGGTACCTCACTGTAACAGACGGATTCTATTGGAAGGACTGGTTCCGCAGTCCAGTCTGGAGTCTAAACCTTAATTTGTGGAGATCGAGCTGAGTAATGTGAGAACCTTTCAGCTTCCATCAGAAGTGGCAGATTTAATGCTTTCTGCCCATCTGCAAAGTCTCAATGGTCTAGAAACTGGAACAAATGTGTTTCCTGTTGCACTGGTTTTGGCATAGATCCTCTGAAAGCATACCTCTCAATTCGTACCACAATTTGTGCTGTCCTTAGCTGCTTAAGGCTGTGCCGTAGCTAATTTGAAGGCTTATCTTTCAGCCTTATCAGTATTCCTTTGCCCATCAGACTAACCTTCCCTATTCCGGTCTCCAGTGGGTTCAAGATTCCTGAAAGGTTTGATCAGCATATATCTGCTGATGCATTTCTTTATGCAACAAGTGAGTTTTATTCCAGTTTTCGCCCACCATGCCGCCTCTGTTTAGACTCAACCATATCAGTCTTGACCCCGCTTGAATAGTCTAGCCTGAACTGCCAGGCCTGGTCCTCTCTGAAACGGAACACAAGCAACCCAGGACCGGTTTCACCTTTATCAGAGTTTATCACTCTAGTATGGCTTGGTTCCAGTGGCACAGTGCGCATGGACCCACGTCTGGGCATACCAGTAACACTTAGGGCATCAACTGCAGCAACAAGGTGATGGGGCTTATGCTTAATAAGGGCGAAACCAGTCCTGTATTTCTTCTGTTCCTGTTCAGGGAGGACATGGCCTGGCAGTTTGGTCTGGACTGTCCTGATTGGAGTAGGCTCAAGACTCCTTTTCAGATGACCAGGTCCAATCTGAAGTGACATGGTGGATGAGAAACTATAGATTTGGATGCGGCCTCGAGCAGACCATGGACTGGGATTATTTCAAGAATTCCATCCTCACCTTGTTTTTGATGCACTCTTCATCTAGAGCTATCCATCACCCTACGGACCATTTTCTCCTCCTCCCCATCTTTCTAAAGAGGAAGAAATGCTACACAATTAGACTTTAAAAGGGTTGTAAATTATTACACCAGCCGTACTAAGTTCCTTAGATCAGATAACCAACTTTTTATTGTTATACATGACCTAAAAAAGGTAAAGCAATACAAAAACGCAAAATTTCCTGATGTAGTATTCTGTTTGTCAACATCTTTTATGCCTCAGCAAAACAAAAAAGACCCCCCTGAAGATAGAAGAGCTCCTCATGCTACCAGAGCTAAATCCCCTACAACTGCTTTAGTGAGAGGGGGACCTGTAGCAGACATATGTAGAGCCAGTTCAGGTTTTTCTCTTCATACATTTTCAAAAATTACTATTTGGCTTCTGAATAGCTAAGAGATGTACCCTTTGCCCACTTTGTACTTCAAGATTTTCTGATATAGAAGTGGTTTTCTCCACAATGTCCTTAAACGTCTTATTGCTTTGGTAGTCTGTTCAGAGGTTAGGAATCTGCAGGTAGAAGTATACATCTGAAACAGTCTGTTATAGATTCCTTACCTTAGAATTACACCCATGTGTCAGACTGGATCCGGTGAATTTTTTCTTAGCAATACCCCTGTGCGTCGGTCGACTATCCGTCATGTTAGCTGGGACCATGTTGCGGTATCTACTTAGACCCCGCCCCTGCGCATTGACCTCAGTTAATTAATTTTCCGCGCCAGCCTGGCGCAGCTTATCTGGAGAGAGCATACACCTTTTGACACTTTCTTACTAAGCTTTTTTTGATTTTGTTAACTTTTATCAAGTCGACTCCTAGTGCGCTACGGATGTCCCATCATCTGACCGGCTTCAAGCCCTGCGAGGTCTGTCACAAACTAATGTCTGTGACGGACCCGCAACTCGTGTGCCTTTTGGTGACTGGAGCTCGACCGCGACCCAAAGTCGTGCTACGACTGCCAGGCCATGAATCCGAAGTCTTTGCAGAAGCGGTCCCGAAAGCTCTTGGAGGCCCACCTGTTGGCTCCGCGTTGCTGCAGGTCGCGCTCGAGGGGAAGGTCTCGAACATTCGGAGCCACCACACCTCATCCAAGTCTTCACACTCCTCGGGTAAGTCTAACCACAAGAAGAAGGCGAAGAAGCACCACCGCTCTTTGCCTTCTACCTGTCGCTCGGCTAACGTGACACAGGATCATGAGCGTCGTTGCTCTAAGGCTCCGTCTTCGATAACTAACTGATTCAGGGATGTCTCCACCCTCCTCCTGTTTCCGGGAGCCGGGGCATCCCCTGCCTAGCTTCGTACACTCTACAAAGTCCTCCAGCGTGTCTTTTGGCAACCTGACTTCGCTGGTGCGCATTCCGGCCCCGTGCAGTCGGTCGGGGGCCCTGGGCCTTCGATACCGGCGGCCCCCCGTGGATCCAGGCCTGGAACTGATGTCGGTCTACCTTACACGAATTTCCCAGTTGCCGATCCCGGCGACAACGACCCCGGCAGACACCGTCCCCATCCCCGAGATGGACCCGGAGCCGGATCAACGTCAGATCCGACGTCAGAGGGTGCGTTTGTTCCTTTGTTCATCCCAGGTGTTCCCTATCGCCTTGATAGTGGTGATGACTGGGAGGGGTTGCTGGACCCTTTGGCAGACCAGCTGGAAGAACCGAACTGGAGAGAGGAATTGGGTGACGCCAGTGGTCTGGACACTCTCCCAGACCTTAGCATGCTTTCTCCCCCTACCGTGGCTACGGAGGAGGGAGCGTCCTATGCTGTGGTGGAGCATAGGGCAGCCGAGGCCTTGGTCCTGGAGCTTCCTACAGTGGCAGTCAAGATTGATCTCCTGACAGATGCTTAAACCTGCCGCAACTTCCTCAGAACCCCTCTTTCCCTTCAACGAAGCCCTCACGAACATCCTTTGGGGCACTTGGTCCAAGCCCAGCACAGGTGCTCCTGTGGAACGAACGATTGCCCGCCACCACCCCCAGGCTCTGGGAGATCCCATTTCCTCACCCAACACCCTTCCCCCAATGGTGCATTTCCTCCTTCTCCTCCAGACAGGGAATCCAAGAAGCTGGATCATCTTGAAGTGCATTTTCTCTTCCTCCAGCTTGGCACTGTGGTCTGAATACTGCTTGCCTCTTGGGCTAATGCTCCCATACAATCTGGGATACGGTTGCTCACGTGCCGCCTCAGTGCCTGAAGGAGGCCCAGGCCATTATCTCCGAAGCTGTGGCAGATGGGAGGGACGCAGCAAAATTCACGATTCGCTTTGGACTGGATACCGCCGAATCACTGGGCAGAAAGATTGCCACGTTGGTAGCCCTTCGGCGCTACGTCTTGTTGAGGAAGTCTTGCTTTTCGGGGGATGTTCAAGCAAGCTGGAGCGCTTTAAGGATTCTCAAGCTACGGCCAGATCCTTGGGCCTTGTGGGGTCCTCATTTCCACCAGTCCCCCTTTCTTGGCTACGGAAGGGGCACCCAACCACGTCCAGCTAGTCTAGCAACCAGTCCACGCAAGCTGTTCAGCCTATGCGTGGCTGCGTACGTGGGACCCATAGAGTGAGCAGATATGGCAAAATTTGCTTTGGCGACGCTTGAAGGATGCAAATTATTCTGTACACCAAATACAGAATCTTATATATGTTTGGAGGCTTTGTTGGTGCTTTCTGCCCTGGATTTAGAATGCGGGTTCCTGCATTCTTGAGCAACTTCTACATCCCAAAATTAATAAAATTCAGGTGCCAGGTATGTAAGTAGAGAGATGCTGGTTCCGGATGGCGTATCTGTATATTCTTCCTGGTCAGCAACTATGGTGTCGATGAGAGGCGCAAATGGGTTTGAGAGAGCTCAGAGAACTTGTTGCCTGACCACCTGGGTGCGATCAGGAGGAGATAACTACGTTCTCTCCTCATTTTGGTGAGGACCCTGGGTATCCATGGGATGGGGAGGGAGAGCGTATGCATCTATCCAGGACCATCGCATCGAAAGGGCTTTCCCCCACAACCCTGGGAGATCGAATCTGCTGGCATAAAACCGGCATTTGCTGTTCTTAAAGAGTTCCAGTGCTGGTTTTCCCCATTGTGAAGAGACCTTGTCCAGCTGATGCTGGTCCAGCTCCCACTCATGGCAACTGCTGTTCGTCCTGCTGAGAGTATCTGCCAATGTATTGTGAAAGGGTTAGTGGGATGGTTAGGTTAGAATAATATTCACGGGATTAGCATTTAGGTAGGTATCAGTTTAGGTCAGTTGTGAATAGTCGGTTCAGCTGTTTTTTGTTTTATTGCAGTGGCCCCTGACAAAGAGTCCTATTAGTCTTGAAATGCATTGGGAAATGAAGTGATGATATTCAAATGTACATTTGTGAGAAAGTGCCATCTTTCTTGCATGGTATGCCCCCACTTTTACTGAATTGCTGAATGTACTTTGACTGAGTGTGCCCTGGACGTCTGCCAATCAGGTGCCCAGGGCCTATGTTCCTTCCCTAAAAACCTAAAACCCAAATTGGCAAACCCTGGCCACATGTCAGCCCCTGGTAAATGGTACCCAGGGCCTTGTGACCAGGGATGGCCTCTAAGGGCTGCAACACTCATTGTGACACCCTTAGAGGCCCTGTACCCTAACACACACACACACTGCCCTTGCAGGCTGAGTGACTGGGTACAAGACAAAACAAAGAGTCGACATGGCACACCTCCCTGTGTGCCATGCCCACCACCTACACTGCCCTGGTATACATCAGCCACCCCTCTAGCTGGGTGCCCTATGCCAATGGTGTGGGCACAGGAGCAGTAGCCCTGTGCCCCTACAGTGCCCAGGTCAATTCCTGGGCACTAAGTGCAGTGCTGCCATTTAAGAGTACATGGTGCTGGGAGCTCGTCAAACACGAACTCACCAGCACCATAATGGCAACACTGAAGACTGAGAAGTTTGGTATCAAACTTCTCAGCACATTAAACCCACACTGATGCCAGTGTGGGATTTAATGTACCAAGCACACCAGAGGGCATCTTAAAGATGCCCCCTACAACCTAACCTACAATCCACGTCTGGTCGGCTGCCTAGGCTGCCACACAGCAGACATGTTGCTGGACCCCTGGGTAGGAGAGCCCCTGCTCTCCTGGGCCTGCAACAATGCACATCCTGGGCGAGGTGCTAGATCTCCTCCCCCAGGATAGGCAGGGGGAAGCTTCAAAGGCATGCCGCCTCTGAGAGCTTCCCCAGGCCACTGCAACCCCCCACTCTGGCGGGAAGCTTGGCCGAAACCCCAAATAAGGACAGATGATGTGCCAGCCTGCCAACCCCACCCCTCAGGTGGGGAGGCGAGGTGAAACACATCTCCGGGCTCTCGCCGTCTTGAAGATGGGAAGCCCTGCCCAATCAGGACTAGGCTACTGCCCCCCTCCCACAGGAGAGAGGCAGGATAGAGGGTGTACCCACCCCAGGACAGGGACCCATTGGTCCCTGCCCTTCACCTACCTGTAACGCCCCTAAATCTAGTATTTAGGGGCACCCTGAACCTTCCTTCCCCAGATTCCGAAATACAAAGAGCAGCAAGAAGAATAAAGACCTGCCCAGCAGCTGCTAAGAAGAGGAAGACACCAACTGCTTTGGCCCCAGCCCTACTGGCCTGTCGACCCTCGACCCTGCTCCTGCCCCAACCCGGCATCTCTTGTGGCCAGCAACCTCACAAACCCCAGAGGACCTGGCTACCTTTTTGCTATAAGCACCTGGGACTCCCATGAGTAGAGGCTCTACTCAAAATCTGTTTCTAATCCCTGGCATCAGCCCGGAACCGCTAACCCTTCACACTCTGCACCCGCCAAGCCTGGCCTGTACCGGAGTGAACAAAGACCACGAGGACGACCCCACGGCGACTGTGACCCCCGAGTCCGGCACCCAAAGACCTCCCTCGACACTCCTGAAGAAGCCTGTAACCTCAGAACCAGGTGCCCCCCCCCCAACCGCGATCAACAGAGGGTAAGATTTCCCGACACCAAAAGGTGCCCCGGGGCCCCCTGTGCCCAACTCCGGGGTACCTACCTATCCTCCAACTACCCAACTTACCTCTCAAAGTGGTGGTGGCACCTGAAAAATCTTCGTACCCGAGCTTGCAGTCTTTTTCTGAACCGGAACTTTCCCATTGAAATCAATTGAGCCCCCGAAGGCTCAAAAGCGCCCTGCACCCAGCCGCCCGAGTGGCCCTGGCAGTGTAACCTCTACACCCATTTTCTTCCCCATTTGCCCTGAGCAAGTGACCAGGAGTCCAGCTCCCACAGCCGCGTGGCCTGCTAGTCCGCAGCCACCAACCAAGGCCCCCCTGCCTCCCATAGGATAACATTGGGCCTAACTCTCTGCACCCGGCTGCCCCTGTGCCGCTGAGGGTGTAACAACTGTACCTAACTGACCCTGGGAGACCCCCCCGCCAGAGTCTATGCCCAGAACCTTAACTCTGCCAGTTGAGTACTTACCTTAAAGCTGATAACTCAATTTTCTCCATAGGGTAACATTGAATTTCTCCATAGGGTAACATTGACTGTTTTTTCCTGAAATTTTTTTTAAGTGTGGACTTTTCAAAACTTAAAATATTCACCAAAAATCAGCCGAGTAACGAAAACGAAAATACTCACCTGTTATTAGGTGAGCTCCCAGTGCTGGATCTTGGTACCCAGCACTGACTCTGAAAAATATTCACAACCGTACTTACCAGTAACCCAATTTCTTCCATAGGAAACCATTGAGTGTCGATTTCTGCAAACTTTAAATATTCTTTAAAAATCGTATAAATTATGAAAACGTAATGACTTACCTGTTTTGGATAAAGGTCCCAGTACTGAGTCTAGGCACCCAGTACTGGATTACAAAAGTAACAAGAACATACTGTACCTGCAACTTGAATTTTCTGCCATAGGGAATCATTGACTGTTTTCTATGAAATATTTTCTAAGTCTCAACTTTTAAAATAGCAAAATATTATCTAAAAATCATCACAGTAACTAAGTCGACTTCTATCACTTGATTCGAAGTACTGACCCAGGACTGAATCTAGGATCCAGTCCTGGAATCCCTAAAGTAATCCTAAAAGTAATCTGTTGCAAATAACTTGAAACTTCCATTGAATTCAATGCATGATTGTGTTTACAATTGTGTTGCCTATTGCAACAACTTGTAAGTTTCTACAAAAGTCAGTTGCATATTTCAAAAGTATTTATATAAAGCATCTCATTCGGAGAGTTTATTTTAATACCTATTGTTGGTTCTAAAATAAAACAAGCATATGTTTTTTATATATAAACCATTGGCTTAGAGTTAAGTTATTGAGTGTGTGAGACCATTTGCTGGCTGAGTGTGCAACAAATGCTTTACACTGTCCTCTGATACTGCCTTACTGCTTGAGCAAGCTACCACTTTAGAGTAAGGTTATATCTAACTTCAGCCTCTGCCAAACCTCTGGGGACTGTGGACTCTGTACACCCTGTACCTATTTGGGAACAGTATTTACAGAGCCACTTTCTCACAACATTCCACTGTTTGGATTACGTGTTACTGCGAAAAGCCTGGATGGGGCACGCAGTATTCATTTGGAGTTTTGAAAATAAAATTCAAAAAAGTGGCATGACGCTCTCTCTGCAGTAATTCATTAAGCTTACAAGAAGTGGATAAAATTGGGTTTCTAATGATAAACATGGTTTATAAGGAGTACATGGATTAATGAGGGAAAAGTTCCCCACTACGCAGTGCGACAGAAGGGCCTGAGATGAGTGCTCTGAAGTATACTTGTGAAAACCTGGGACATGTTCGGCTTTCAGGGATATGCTGTGAGCCAATGCCAAAGCTCTTGAGCTTTTTGCGAGAGTGTGAGATTTTGTTCCGCCCTGCTTTTTAATTTAATACATGCTGGTCGTATTGTCTGTATGAAACAGCACTGCTGATCCTTTGATCCTTGGTAGGAAGGCCTGCAGGGTTAGAAATATTGCTTTTAATTCCAGTTTGTTTAAATGCATCAATCTTTGAGAAGACCATTTCATTTGCCCTGGATTTAAAGGTCTTGTAAATGCCCTCTCCAGCCATCCATAGATGCGTCTGTCGCGACTATGAAAATCTGGGATGGACGATAGAAATATGAGACCTTGTTATAGGTGCGATTCGTGACATCACCACTTCAATTCTTGTCGCATGTTGGAGGTTACAGAGATCAGGTCCTCGAAGGAGCCTGTTGCCTGAATGCACTGCAGTTGGAGATCCTCCTGTAGTCTCATTTTGAGATGAGACAAAGGAACTAGGTTTATTGCAGAAGAAAGCATACTTAGGAGCGATTTATATGTTCTCACTGAAACTCACTGCTTTCTTTGTTCTGTGCCAAGCAAACCAACTGATCTTGCTGCTCCTGTGACGCAAATGATTTTTTCTGAACTTTATCCAGATTGGCTCCCAAGAACGTTAGTGTTTGAGTAGGGGTGAGAGAAGATTTGCGATGGTTCACAGTAAAGCCTAATTTGCGAAATATGCTAAGCAGTCCTTAGTAGCTGCTGAGGCCTGTTGTGCAGTTGAGGCTTTTAGCTGCTAGTTGTCTAGGTTGGGGAATACTTGTTGACCTTTCTCAGCGTGGCTTCCACTGGTACAAGGCATTTGGTAAATATCCATAAGGCAGATTTTAATCCTAAAATAAGGACCTTGAATTGGAAACTGGTACCAGCTACTGGAGACTCTTGGGTATCATCTGGTTGGGATGAAATCTCCACTGCCGAGGGGATTCAAGATATTCGAAATTGTAACCCTCTTGAATGTCTTTCTTGAGGAAGTTGAGTTTCCGGAGGTCTAATATGCCTCCACTCCCCTGACTTTTTGCATATGAGAAAGAAATGGGATTAGAATCCCTCCCCCCCCCCCCCCCCCCTCCTTTGTAGCACTGGAACTGCCTCTCTTGCCCTTTTTAGGAGCATAATGTTGGCCTCCTGTCTCGTGAAGATGAGGGGACTGCGCTTCCCTGGGAGGGGTGTTGGGTAGTCATTGGGTAAGTTCTAGGTTGTGGCCGCCAGCAGCTAAGTCCAGCACCCATTTGTCCAATGTTATGCTGCTCCACTGATGGTTGTTGCTGCATTTTTTCGCACCAACTGGATGGGAAGGGTCGTAGCTAGTACCTGAGTGAGGTCATTGTTTGCGACCTGTGCCTAGGCCTTGAGACTGTTTTCTCCTTCGGGATCCTGGTTTGGAGAAACCAGCTGTTGCTTGATAAGAGGGCTGCTGTTAACCCTGTCTGTACTGGGACTGTAAGGCCTGATCCTGTCTGTTGTGCTGGTATACTCCCTTATAGCCTGAAAAGCCTTGACCTAGTGCATCTCATTTTTGATTTCAAAGTATTTTATTGGTTGTTTCCAAATAAAGCAATACATACAGTACATCAAATGAAAGGACATCAGGACTAGACATGCGAAAATAAACAAAGCAAAATAGCGACACTAAAACAACAAAAGCATTAAGTAATGAGGCGAGTGTGGCAGAATCACATTTTCATACACAAGTATTGCTTGGCTAGTGTCATCCAGCCACTAAGGAGATTAACAATTTCACAAAGTGTGACTGTATAATCAGCAAGAAGTATCTTAGCTCAGGGTGCCCTTAGTCTGGCGAAACGAACCCTAGTGAGAGTATTATGTGGGGAGATTACGTTATCAGGTCTGTTGTGGTTCATGGCGGTCTGTGTGAGCTAAAATAGAGATCAAGAGTGTCCCACATGTGTCTGATGGGGGCTTTCCATGGTGAATTCTGGTGAGCTATGTTGTCAGCCCCCCTTAAGTTGGTAACCCAGTTTAACCAGCATTTAAAGGATGCTTTGCATGTGTCTTTCCAATTGTGTATGATCTTAACTGCTGCTGTTAGAAATGGGTCCAGAAGCACCCTATCTTTTTCATTCAATGACTCTGCTTTGGGGTGACCGAATACCAGGGTCGATAGATCCCTACTAGGGTAGTATGAGAAGAGTTTAGATAGGAGTTCGAAGACCTTATCCCAAAAGGGTACCACACATTCGCACAGAATTAGTAAGTGTTCCAGGTCACCTATTTTATCATTACTATTCCAGCAGATGAGATCTTCACAAATTTTGTGTGAGTGTAGTCGGGCTGGTGTCCAGTAGACCTTATGCAGTAATCAGAACTTCGTCTGGGAGAGTGCAGGGCTGATTTTATTCCTCATGACTGAGTTCCAAGTTTTGGACCAGTCTGTCTCCCAGATCGGGAAGGAGGAGTGTAACTCCCAGAAGGATGTGAGCTTCTTATTGAGAGTAGACTGCTGTGGGCGTATTAATCTATAGATCCAGGAGACCTGGTGGCCTAAACTGTGTAGCTTTGACAGATATTGTGGGAGGGAAGGGGGTAGGGTTGATAGTTTCGCTTTAGTTAATGCAGCCTTTATTTTTTAGGAAATTGTAGAATTCGATTGGATCTAGGTTGTGTTTAGCCTGTATTTACTAAAGTTAGTGGGTGGGCTCCGTTGAAGAGTAGCTGGGGAAAATATATACCCCTGTTAATCCATGCTTCGTTATGTACGGTATTCCCTTTATATAGAATTGTACGGTTATCCCAAAGGGACTCAAGATTCGACTGTCTGATGCTAATGTCAGAGTTTGTCTACTTTCAGCAGGGCGGACTTTGTGTTTTTGAATATGGGCTTTTGAGTAGGTAGCCTTGTTGAGGTTTGCGGTTAGAAGGGCTGTTGGGGCAAGATTCTTAAGAAGAGATTTTTTTCAATGTCCAGCCATACTGGGGTGTATCCTTCTGGTGGGACAAGCCAGTATGAGCCTTGTTTTGCTAAGAAAGCAGTCTGGTATAGTTTAAAATCAGCTAGGTTGACCCCTCCCAAGGATTTGTTTAGTCTGAGTTTTTTCCTACTAATTCTTGCTTTTTTCCCTTTCCATAGAAATTTCGAGAGTAGGATGTTCAATTTATGGTGGAAGCCCTCTGATAGAGTGAGAGGGAGCATAGTTATTAAATAGTTCACTAGAGGAGAGATCATCATCTTGATGGTCTCAATCCTACCCCACCAGGTTATGAATCTTGGGGACCATGCATCTAGCAGAGTTTTAACTTTCTCTAGGGTTCTAGTTTCATTGTGTTTGAGCATCTCTAATATAGTGCTGCCACATTCGATCCCCCAATATTTGATGTGTCTCGGTTGCCATGTAAGGCCGGAGTCTCCTAGTATTTCTCGTGTGCAGTGAATATTTAGGGGCTTGACCTCTGACTTATCGCGGTTTAATTTATACCCGGAATGCCTAGAGTATACTTCTATGTTGGCCATTAGGGCTTTCATGGATTCTCTTGGTTTCTCTGTAACAATGAGGATATATCATCCGCGTATGCGGCTAATTTCACATGCATTTCCCCAAAGCTTACCCCGCTTATTTCATTGTTGTTTGATATCCTGAATTAGTGGTTCCAGGGCTAGAAGAAACAGAGCATAGTGCCATAACCATGTTAATATGAGTCACCCAGATTGAAGGATAGCATGCGGTGTTTTAGGAATGACCATGATACTCTGTCAAATGCTTTTTCTGCGTCCAGGGTAATGGCGATAGAGGGGGCAGGGTAATTTTAGCTTTCTCTTGGATATGACATAATCTAGTATTGTCATTAGACATACGATATTTGAGGAACCCTACCTACGAGTTGCTGATTAATTTTGGAAGGATCGCATTTAGTCGATTGGCTAGGATTTTTGCATAAATCTTACAATCTACGTTTTTGTTAAGATGGGCTCTTTCCCTTCCTTCAGTATGATAATCATATTGGCTTCCCTCATTGATTTAGAATTGCAGCCTTCTTTAGCTATGGAGTTAAATAGTTTTAATAAGGTAGGTTGAAGCGACCTGTCAAACTCCTTGTAGAAGGAGGCTGAGAAGCCGTCCGGGGCTTTATTAAGTGACTTGATAGCGCTAGAAAGTTCTTTTTCAGGAATAGGATTCCCTAGCGCAGAGCTATCTACCTCTGATAGTTTTGGTAGGTTTAGTGAATCTAAATATTTTACGCAGGCTTCTGAATCTATTGTTTGTTTATTTTTGTATAGATCCTCGTAAAAAGAATGGAAGGTCCTTAATATTTCGTTTGGTTTGGATATCATTGTTGGCGTCTTTGATCGAGGAGATAGTAAACTGTCTGTTTGTGTTTGAGATATGAGGCCAATAATTTGCCTGCTTTGTTTCCTTCACTGAGCTTGAGTGCCTTGAATTTATTAATCCACACTCCAGCACGTTTGCTCACATTTTTAATATATTCGTATTTCTTGATCAACCGATCGAGGACTTCATTGTTATCTATCTCCACGGTATGTTTTATTTCGAGTGATTTGATTTCTCTCTAGTGATTCAAGTTTTAGATTTAGTTTGTTATTGAGCTGCGCTTTAATGCCAATAATGACCCCTCTGACGGTTGCTTTAAGTGCATCCCACAGGGTGGAAGTGCTTATATCTGGGAGGTTGTTTGTTGCAATGTATTCCTTAATTGCGGTTTCGATTTTCATTTTGTTTACTGGGACAGAAAGTATCTCATTGTTAAAGCGCCACCTTTTCGGGGGTGAGATGGGATGGGTACCTGCAAGTTTGGTGCTGATGCAGGAGTGATCTGAGACCAATTTGGGGGCTATATCTGTTTGGTCTATGAGGTGTGTAAAGATACTTGTGATTAGGGTGTAGTCGATTCTAGAGTAGTTGTGTGGGGCTGAGTAAAATGTGTAGTCTCTTGTATCTGGGTGTTGGAGGTGCCATGAGCCTTAAGTTAAACTTGGAACAGATTCTGTGGAGCACCTCGTGTGAGCGGGTGGGTTGGTATTTGCATTTCGATTGGCGGTCTATAAGGGGATCCAATGGTAAGTTAAAGTCACCGCCTGCTATGATGAGATCATCTTGAGGGAAGCTCTCGATTGAATTTGAGACCTTTTCCCAGAAATTGGGCTCATCGGAATTAGGGCCATAGATGTTTACCACATGGATGGGGTTGTCCCCTCTCTGTAGGTGTGACTAATAGTCTCCTATCTTCATCATGTGTGTGCGAGATAGTGGTGATATTGGATTTTTGGGCAATAAGGGTAATGACACCTTTTTTAGGTCTCGCCTGACCCAGCGCATGCGCTGGTCTGTCGACACTTATTGAGAGGGCTCCAAAAAGTGCTACCAGGCCAGCCTAGAGCTACAGTGCATGTGCGCAGGCACGCGCCCCTCACTTTCACGGCCGCTTTGATGTTTGGTCGCGATCACTTTCACTTTCGTGGCTGCACAGCCGCTTCGCATAGCCAATAGGTCTCACTTTTGGGACCTTATAAGTATTTAGTTATGCAACTGTTGCATGGCTAAACACTTATAAGGGCCCAAAGGCGAGACCTATTGGCTATGCCAATGCTCGTTTCTTGTGGTTTGCCGGTGAGCATGAAATATGAGAGATCCAGTTGTTTGATAAAGCCTACATCCTCCTCTGATAGTTTAGTTTCTTGGAGAAGAATGTTGTCTCCCTTAGTTTTGGCTAAGTACTCAAAGATTTTTCTGCGTTTCACCGGGTGATTGAGTCCTTTAACATTGAGATACAATGCTAAGGTCGTATGCTAAGGTTTTATTCTGAGCCATCTTAGAGACTAGAGGTCGCTATGTAATTGGTTTACCTTGTGGGAGATGTTTGCGTGGAGGTTGGTGCACCCAGCATGTGTATTGTGACTGTGTCGTGCAACTAGGGTCGAGGTCAGCATCTTTTGGAAAGCACTTCTCGCATTGGTGTCAGAGTGCGATCTGTCCCTGAGCAAATATTCAGCGTGGTGTATACCTGATACTACAACATAGAATAAGTGACAAAATTGACATACATAGAATAAAGACAAAAAGGAAACAGCCGTAAGTGCATTTACCCCTGTTCCTCCCCCCTCCCACCCTCCCCTGAGAAAATAGAGTGCAGGAGCTGCGACGGCAGGTCCGGTCCGTCTGTTGGCAGCAAGGAGGGAAATAATTGAACGACGTCTCATCAGGAGAAATATTTGTGAAATAACTATGCAAATTATATAAACATCAAGAAACTTGCGGCTACTTTGTTAGGTAGGTAAGTCATTGTGTAACACATGGTTAATTTTAGATGTAAGCAGCCTGCTGTCAAAATTTGTCAGCTTAGCGCATCAACGTATAACAATTAGGCAATTGATAAGAATATTGTACCACTTGAGAACGTTGAGGTACTTACTTAGAATGTTAACATAGAGCCTTACTTAGAGTGCTTATCTAGATCATAGGATTAACAGAGCTGAGAACAATCGCAGAAATTACAATGAAATGTGTCCGTTCCCATAATAACATCTGAGTTCGTTCAGTTGCATTATCCCACCTATTGGAAACCTCTAAAGTTAGACATTTATGACAGTGTTACGTGGTGTACTAAGAATGAGCCATAGAACACAGATCAAAGGATTCGTTTGTTGGAGGACCCCGCGGAGAGATCCATCTCTTTGGTAGGAGCTTCTTCCAGGTGTCGTGCCAGATCCTGGGGGTCTGCAAAGATATATGGTTTGCCATTTTCCACAATTCTAAACTTCGAGGGGGCCTGTAAATGAAAATTAAATGTTTTTCCCCCTCAGCCTGTCACGCAATTGAAGGAAGCCTTTCCTTATATCAACTGTGTCCTTAGAGTAGTCTTGTGTAAAGGTTATCCGCTGGCCTTCCTAGGTTACTTAGTTTTCCTTGCGAAACTTAGGATGCTGGTATCAAAGTGGTTTGCATATCATGGGGCGGGTACCTTTTCTACTTGAAGGGTTAAACGATGGTATTCTTTGAGCTCTATCCAACTCCAAGCCATGGTGGAAATGTATCCCAGTTATCATGGGTATCCAAGACTACAGGAAGGCCACACATGACCCCGCATCCGCCTCTGAGCCTTCCGGAATACCAAAAATGCGTACATTTCCTCTTCTGTTTCGGTCCTCTAGTTCTGCGTTTTGTTTCGTGAGCTCACTAGTGACTTTATGGAGATGTTTAATTTCTTTGCTAGCCTTGGTGGTCACATCTTCAACGTCTTATTCTTTGCTCTGCGTCGCAGATTTTCGTATTCATAGTATTCATATCTACGCGAATTGCTGTGAGTTCCAGTTGCATGGAGTCCGTATTCTGTTTTGTAGATTTTGCCAGGTCATGGACCGCCGCTATTTTTTTTTAATATCCTGTCCATTGTGCTGCTTGGGTCCGGTTTGGCGAGTCTGAGGTGGTTGTTTCTGGTTTTACTTTCTTGAAAGAAGCTCTGCTTTCTTTGTCTGCCATCTTCTTCACAGAGGCAGTGAGCGGTTGGTATCAGTGTCTCTTCTTTGTAATGACTAGTGGACAGTTGACACTGTTGGCACTGTTGGTATTTAGCTGTTTCTATTGTTGTGTTTTTGATTTTCCACTTGACTTTTTCACTTAGACTCCTCTTGAGCAGTAGCTACATGATGAATGGTGAATATCCGCAATACGTGCAGTACTCAGCAGCACAAGAACCTTTCCCAAGTTGCGTCTGTGCAGCAGTTATGGTTGGCTTGGCGCTTGTGAGGTAAGGACTATTGGCAGGCTTATTGGCAGGTGTATACGTAGAGTGTATGCCGAGTATTCGCGTATACGCAAGGTATTGCGTTTAACTTGATGCAGGTATCCAGTAGTTAACAGTGCGTATGTATCTTGGCAATGCGTATGTATCTTGGCGCACAGTTCACCTCCTCCCAGAGGACTTCAAGAGTATTGCGGAGCTGGAGTAATTTAGAGGCAGCTAGGAGGAAGTCAATAGCAAGCTTGGGGGGTTGCCGAAGTCTTAATGCGTGCACTGGTGTGACTCGCTATTGAAACACTAATGAGCGCAAGTGAGCAAGAGTGAGCACTGACGGCACACCAGGATAGGCACAGGTGCTTCGCTAAACTCAGTTGCTTCTAGTGCCGTCTGAAAGTGTCACAGGTGTCGCGGATGGTCGCTACTGTTTGTTAAAGACAGGGTTTGTTCTCAAGATGTACCTACAGGCCTACAGAGTCCCCGCACGTAGTTATCACCATCTTAAGCCTTCAGGTTTAGCGCCGCCATCTTAGAAACAGGACGCTCGAAACTGCAGGCACCGCGGTTGGTAATGGGTGCTGGTTAACGGGCATACAATGCATACATTGCATACACTGCCAGAGAATCGCCACAGGGTCACCGCAGGATGTTAACGGGCATACATTACATACACTGCCAGAAAATCGCCACAGGGTTTCTGCAGGTGCTCTGCTCTGAGTCACCACTGGTGCCTTCCGGGAGTGTTATAGGTGCCGCAGGTGGTCCCTATTGTTTGCGTCATAAGAGGTGACATCGACTATGTCTACACTACTCGTCGTTAATCCCTCACACTTCAGGTCTACATATTCGTCGCACAGCGGTGTAGCTCCGACTTATGCCGCCATTTTAGGGCCAGGTCGCTCAGTTGCTTCTACAGCAGGCACCGTGGCTGGAAGTTGGCGCTGGGTTTTAGCAGGTAAATGTGGGCACTGACGTATTCAGAGTTGCGCTTCAGATGGAGCAAGTGTTAGCGCTGTAGCATTGAAATATGACTGAGGATGCTGGTGGGGAAGGGAGTAATAGCGGCCATAGCATAGTCAGGCAAATCGCGCTGGCTACTTGCGGTATTGAGTGGGTTGTCAGGCTGCTGAGGCTTTAGTATGAGTCACCCACCTTCATAGCTGGTAGGTAGGTCTTGTAGGATGCTGTATTGGAGCTGTGAGGACACAGATTGGAGTCGATCTACATCGCCACGGACGTTCTGGAGATCGCCGCCATTTTGTGAAGCCTGGTTGAGCTCCGTTCCCCGGTCACCACGATTCTGATTATCGCCTTCCCAAGTGGTTAACACCGTAGGAATCGATCATAGTGTTCCTAATAACATCACTAGAAGAAGCCAGGTCCTCGCTTCGTTGTGTACCCGTTTTTTTCTCCTGAATATCGCCTGGCTCGCTCCTCCGTTCGCTGAGAGACGGGTCTAGGCAGCCATTACCGCTGCTGTCCAAGCCACACCCCCCGACCTGGTACATCTCAAAAGGGCAGTTTACGATACTGCAGTGTGCCCAGAGATTTGGCAATATCGTGTTGGTTTTGATGGTCAGTAAAGTCTCAATATGCTTGCCTAATAACGACTCTCCATTGTACGCCATGTCCAGGATTTTGGTCTGAACCTCCAGCCTGACTGTTGCTTTCAGCCATCCCTGGCGTCGAACTGCTGCGCAGGCTAGCTTTTGAAAACTAGTTGTAGCTATATTCATCGCACAGTCGATGACCTCTGATGCTACTCGCTCTTTCTTGTGGGATTTTACTTGCTTTCCTTTCCAGTTGCTTGTCATCCGGAATGAAATCCAACATAGATGCCAAATCTGACCACAACTGCCAATTGTATCGACCCATAATTGCCTAGGCATTGGCAGCCCAAATTGTGATGGCAGACTTGGAGGAGAAAGGTTTCCCAGTAGCATCTAATCTGCATCCTTCTTTGTCAGGATACTCCGTATTTGGCGTTTATGGATTTCTGGATAGTCTCTGTGCAGCTTGGTATACAACAGAGTCTGCCTTGGGATGCCCAGTGAGGCATGCTGGGGAATCCTTAGAGGCCCTTTATTTTTTGTCAGTTCGAGGCAGGACAGCAGTCGCCTGAAGCGGACCTTTAGCCGTTCCTACCAAATCTAATCAATTATAGGTATGGCACGTACTGATTTTCTGGTTTGCTCCTTCAAATCGTATTAGTCCGACTGCTTCAACGCCATAGTAAGGTGAAATCTAGGGGCTACTCTCTCCATTAGATTGTGGAACCCTTCAATATCCTCTGTTGAAGTCAATTGGATGATGTGGAGGTGGAGACGGTGTAGGGATTATGTAATTATCCCACTCATTAGTCGTCCATGTCAGATCTTGAATCTCGCCCTCTTCACCCTCTGTCAGAAGAGCATGGATCTTCCCTTGGACGTAAAGGCGCTGATGGGCGCGGAGTTATCCTTGGTGTGAATGGAGATGGCATATTTGGATGCAGGTTGTATTGGCGGAGTAATAGGAAGTTCGTTCTGTGGTTGAGGAAATCTTTCTGTAGTCTGACTGCATCGCTTGCAGGTCCTCAATTAAGGAACCGGTATGTGTGCAGTCTCCTGCCTAGGTAGTCTAGCATAGTTCCCATAAGGCTCAAATTGTCTTGAACAGGGCAGTAATGTTGATAATACTGCTCTTCATCATCCTAATCTTCGTCCTAAATTTTACATGGAGATCAGACGGGCTGTGTGCTGTGCCAAAAAGTACCTTGTCAGAGTCCTGAAGATCCAGTATGTGACTTAGTGGTAACGGAGACATGTTGCTTGGTGAGGTTATCTCGGGACGTAAAAATGTAATGTGCACTTTGATGTATACTCTCATGGACAGTGTCCTCTGTTGGCTAGGGTTGTCTTTCAAAACTGTCATCTACAGTTTCATCGCCGATGGATGTCTCGTCAACGAGGCCCCCGTCGACGTGACCTGCAGTGGCGATTCTCTTGTCAACGCTGTGTCTAAAGGCGCCACAGTTATTTTATTGATGGACTCTTCAATGGTGACGACCAGGCCATCATGGACTGTTGAATTGCAGTCTATCGGAGCATTGATGACAGATGTAGTCGAAGAGATAGAAGTGTTGTTCTTGTCGCTGCCTCTTGCGTCGCCAACGGGGACTTCTGAGAGGATTTGTTTCCCTGTATTAGAAGAGCAGGCCTGACTGCATACTTTCTCCTTGTGAGAAGAGTAGATGGGACCGATAAGGCTGAGGAGACTTGAGTGTTTCTCCTTTTTTGACAGTCCTTAGCCCTGAAGGTTTTTATACGTTTTCTGGCCCCTTCAGAAATGTCCTCATGGGACCTGGCTCTTTTGTAAGACTTATGAAAGGCCTCGCGGTCCTTATCAGAAGATGACTTGTGTGATTTTGTTTGTGAAGCCACAATAGTAACCTCCCCTCGCTATCCTTCAAGGTTTTAGAGCAAAAAGTGACATTTTACACTGTTTTACTTCATGTTGGGGATGGAGGCAGTAAATACAGTCCTTATGTGGGTCATACACATGAACCCTTTTCTTCCCACAGGTCTTGCAGGGAGGAAACAGTTCTCTTCCTTCAGACATGGTAGTAGAAATATAAAGCTGTAGTAGTTTGCAGAAAAACTGAGCAGAGCTCTGGGAGACTCCATACACACAAAGTGTAGTGAAATTCTGAGTGATTCAGCCTCTCTTGGAATTGTTCTAGAGGGTGCTAGCTATTGATTGGTTCTATATGAAGTTTGGTCCTATTAATGGCCTAGTGACATTATAGCCTATGGTAATTGTACATACTACCTGACTATGGTACTGTGGGACTCCCATCTCGACAACAGGGAATGATTCACGCATGCAAATCTATGAAAGATACCCCAATACTGGATAGGTACCTTTTTTTTCTCTAAGCATCTTGGCAAAGTGGTTTATTGGAAAACGAAAGCCATTAGATAGCAATTGAAACCGCTCCTTATTTTGTTATAAATTCATACTATTAGAAATAAGAACAGTTCAGTTGTGACACTTCACATAGAGCATATACGCTTCAATATATTTACTCTTGCTTTATACATGTAATACATTTTGTTTGCTATATTCATTTTTATGTAATGCAGCTGTAAGAGGTGTAGAGTATTTCAATTGGTAATGATTTGTACCACAAGAACCATTTACTAATGGATGTGTTAAAGGGACCTCTTTTTTCCATTTGATTATAAGCTTGAACGTTCACTTCTTTCAGGTCATTCAGCAAGCAGTGGAAGATCGTCGCAGATATATTGCGAGAGCTTGTTCTTCAGATTGACACGCAGTCGATCTCCAAGCTAGTCATTAATCGGACTGATATCTGGGGTAGTGCTGTGATGGCCTTCCGACACCGAAACTTCAGTGCGATAAAAACTCTCAAGGTCACCTTCACTGGACACCAGGATCAGTCAGAAACGAAGGATGTCGAGGTGTCGAATCACGAGTTCTTCCGCCATCTCATGCAATGTCTACAGAACTCCTCTGTGTTTGAGAAGTCCTCTCCGAAGAACTTGTCTTACGACTTCCGAGGTAATTTTATGTAAATACTTCATTATTATTAATTAATGCTTATAGAGCGCATCTGACACCCTATGGGTAACCTGGCGTTGTGATACTGGTGTCTCGCTGAGTGTGTAAACTGTGTCCCTGCCGGCGGAGGGATTAGAAAGAACGTGCTCGGGGATAGATCCAGGTTTTTATCCTTTCTCTAAACTGCAAGATTTTATCTATTTGTCTAATGTCAGATGGAATTTTATTCTAGAGGCGGGAGGCTGCCGTACCAAATGCCCTGCCTCCAGATCTGACTTTCCTGATTCTGGCCACCTTCACCAGATTGGCCGAAGAGGAACGCAACACTCGGGGAGGCACATACCATGTGAACTTCTCCTGCAAGGCTTTGGGACCTTGTCCATGTAAGGCCCTAAACACTATACACAGCGCCTTGAATTGTATCCTCTGCGAGACTGGAAGCCAGTGCAGCTCAGAGAGGTCCTGTGAGGCGGAGAAACTGCGAGGTTTCCGTAGTCCCAGTTTGGCCGCCATGGTCTAAATTCTCTGCAATCTCTCAATCCGATATTGTGGTGATTCCAGTAACAGACATGTATTAATCCATTTATAGCCTTTTGTTACCTCCAGTGAATAAATGGGAAGCACTGAACAAAGTACATCTGTTGTGAAACCCACATTTGGCACTAGAAATGGACAAGGAAGGAGTTCAAGTCTAAACCTGTGAACTTATTTAATGAGAAGTTATTGAAGGAACTAGTGATATACATAAAAACTTGAATGTGTTGAAAATTGGGTAAATAAGCTTGTAAGATAGTCTGTTGGAAAGTTACAAGGCAATGGCACCTACAGGCAATTCATGGGGGTAGATCTGCCCTGAGAGTGTGGTTCTCATGCCTAGTTATGTCCACTAGCAACATGGTTTGTTACAAGTATAAGAAAGTAATAATTGCGGGTGCTTATGCAAGTATTAAGGAGCAGTGTGTGCTATATGGCAAAAGAATGTGCTGAAAATGTAGTAAGTGTGATGTTGCATGCTACACAATGTAAAAGGTCCTAAGAGTGAGTCAATGAGATGTTGAATATACAGTGCCGGTTGATTCTGGGTACAGGCAGAAAATCTCATACTTGGATTAAATCTGGTAATAGGAAAAGATGAGTGAGGAATGGCATATCTTGAAAATTCTAGACAGGTGCATTTATACCAGGGGCATGAAACCCTTTCTGTAGTAAAAGCTACTTCTGACGGGTGAAAATCATTGAGCTTCTGAAGGTCAAACATCTCTCGCATTACCAGACACCCCCGTGCCCAACTTTATCGACTTAAAGCCTAATGTCCATAGAGCCACATGTTATGGTTTGAATAAAAAAAGTACTTTGACTAGGGGAACTATGACAGGACTGCAATGTGTCAGTGTGGTCTTTGGGGATGTATGAACGTGTGCGATGAATGGGATACACATGTATGGGTGATTAAGAGCCAGTGGTGTATGCATTTGTGGCACAAGACATGCCTTTCACCATATGTGGCACCTTTAAATGTATAACACAAACATACAACCATTTTTTTTATGGGAGACATTGGTGGCCGATTGCATCCTATTGGTTGGGCACGCCAGGTGGCACATGCAAGCTCTGCAGTGGGATCTTCAGTTCCTGTGGACCCAACATCAGGGGTACTTCTCTGAACACGTTGAAATTTCTGAGGAGACTGCAAAAGATCTGCAGTGGTGGTTACTGGACTGCTGTTGGGTCAGTGGTAGACTTCTCCTATCCCAGCCAGGAGCTGACAGTAGTGATCGCTGGATCGCTTCTTGGCGGGGTGGCCAACTGGGAGAGATGGAAATCAGGTGCCTTTGGTCTCCAGTGCAGTTGCAGCTTAACATCAGTCTTCTAGGGCTGAGTGAGGGCCATCCAGTTGGTGTTGAAAGCCTTCCTTCCGTCCATCAAGGGGAAGCTGGTGCAGGTGCTCGTGGACATCACCACCACTATGTGCTATTGCAACCCAACCCCACTTTTTGCAAGTCATGTGCTAGGAGGACTTTCACCTCTGGAAATGGCTGGACCACAAATTAATTTTTCTGATGGTGAACAACCTAGCAGGATCATTGAATGCCAGGGGGCATGAACTCAGCATCAATACCTAGCAAATCACAAGTGGCAGCTACACCCAGAGGTTGCGCAAGATCTCTTCCACGTGTGGAGAGAACCTTGGCTCATTTTATTTGCCACCGCTGCGAATGCAACAGGGCAGGGTTCTGCACCGTGGACTTCTCAATCTCCAACTTGCGTGGAGATTGAGCGGTGACAGTTGAACACCTTTGGCCATTCTACGAAGGTGGGAGATGTCATTTTGCCAGCCAGGCATTCCTAAACAAAAACTGTAGATGCCTGTCATTGAAACAGATTTGTGATTTGGTACGGCACTCGCCAGATTGACCCCCTCCAAGCCAAATTGTCTGGCGTTGTTTGTTCAGTTTCTTGCCCATCAAGACTTTGTTCTGGGCATTGAGTGTTATTTGTCAGCCTACTTACAGTTGCCAGATCAGCCCTCTTTGTTTAAATCACCAGTTATGATGCAATTTTTAAAAGGGCTTCAACACGTTTGCTCATTTTGTCATGCCCAATGGGACCTTTAACTAGTCTTGACTTATTTGATGTGCACTCTGATGAAGCCGCTTCACAGCTGTCCGTTATGGCTTCTTACCATCCGGACTGTTTTCCACATTGGCATCACCTCGGCATGGCGTATTAGTGAGCTTCATAGCTTTGCATCGATCCAGTTTACACTTTTCCCCAGAGAACTGATTCTGTAGACACAGGCATCCTACCTGCCGACAGTTGTGATGCCGTTCCACGTCGGTCAAGTCCATCATCCTGCTTGCGTTCTATTCTCCGCCTCACCCCTCTAAGGAGGAGAGACTTCATTGCTTGGACTCTTAGAGCACTGAGCTTCTACATAGATCATACCAAAGACCACTGGGTGGATGATCAGCTCTGTGTGGGCTTCTCTAGAGTGAAAAAAGGCAAGGCTGTGTAGAAGAGAATCGTCTCCTGCTGAATCGTGACCTGCATTAAGATCTGCTACATATTGGCCAAAAAGCAGCCTCCAGAAGCACTGCATGCTCATTCTATCCGGGTCAACACTGCTACCACTGTTAGTACGCAGAACCCATGTCCTAGACATATGCCAGGCAGCTCTGTGGGCGTCCCTCCAAACGTTTCACAAAGCCTTATTGTCTGGACAGTCCGGGTTGCCCATAGGGGCCTTTTGACCGCTCGTTCCTGCAGGACTTTCTGGTTTGAGTCCATTCACTGACCCACCTCTGAATACGTATTGCTTTGGTATCTATTCAAATGCAGAGGAATCTGCGGCCTGAAGTCTCGATCAGAAGAACAAGCCACTGAGCCTCCTCATCAACCCTCCCTTCCTCCCCTTTCTGTGATTGGACTCTTATCGGCTAATAAGATCCCAAGTTTAGGATTCTGCACATTGGTCACATCAATTTGCTTTTGGGACTTTGGGGATGCAGGCAGTTGCAAAACAGACGTTATCATGCAAGAGTTGGTCCTGTTTACAGCCCGCATGTCATTCTGGAGCCACCTTCCAGAATGCAAAGGGACTGCTGAAAATGATCCATATCCAGTCTGATGCCTAGGGAATATTGAAAAGGTGAGGAGTCTAGTCTCTACTAAAAGGGCATTAACGAAGATAAGTTACTTGTTTATCTTGAACATATGTGGGTAGATGTACACCCTCTATATAATTTCAGTGAGCTGTTGGGTATGCTGAGGAAGGAATGTTTTTTTTTCTTCATGTGATTTAATTTATGCATGTCACTAAATTGAGCTCTTCATCTAATCCTATAACTTTGTTTATGACACGGCTGAGTAGTGTGCCGTTTTGACTGGCATTGGTCATTGTGGTGATGCATAAAATCCTTGAGGAGAGGGTAAGTGTAAGTTACTTCCGGGAGGATATCATAGGGGGAGAGGGAAATGATGGCGTGCATGTTGTGTTGGAAGGTTGTGCTTGTGTCCTATTGTCTGTAGCTGTATCTGTGCATTACCTGCTCCACTGTTACTGTATTCCCTTTTGTAAACTGAATGTGTTGTACTGTGCAATAACATTGCTAGTAACACTGAAGAGAGTGAGGAGATGTTAGAAAGAGGCAAGTTAGTGGGTCCCTGAGGGAAGATGGCTTTACTATGACAGCGATGCATTTACCTGTCCTTGATTATGACCCTCTTTGGATTACCAGCTAGCTCTTGGTGCATTTTGATGGCTCCATCTAATGACTGAGTGGACTGAAAGGGCTAATTGGAATGTTGTCCATGGTTGAAGCTCGAGAACTTGAGTGGAGCACTGGATATAAAGGGTATGCACATTAGGCATGGTAGCTTGGTGAAATGATGGAGCTAGTTTGATTTTACCTAATAAAGCGGACCATCACCCAAAAGGGTCTCTTGTGGAGGGCGTGAAGAAAGGTAGCCGTTCCTTTAAGCTCTGTCACTTGACGATTGCCTGTTCATTTTCTAGTAAGTTACATTTAACCTACTAAGAAGAACATAAGGTTAGTCTGTTTTTCTTACGACTCAATATAGCACCCTCCTTCACGCCCTCCACAAAAGCCTTATAAATAATGCAACAAGGCTTCATACTGGTCTGAATTTGTTTTTCCTAGCAATGGCTCTAGTTCCTCTTGGTGGAGCTGTGACTCCTCCAAATGTGGCATCATCGTAGTATATCTGTTCCTGTTTTTCCCATTCCTCATCAACACAGCCCGTAGCTTGCTCCTGGTCTCTCTCTGT
Organism: Triturus cristatus; assembly: GCF_964204655.1. Lineage (NCBI taxonomy): Eukaryota > Metazoa > Chordata > Amphibia > Caudata > Salamandridae > Triturus > Triturus cristatus. Next base: position 1,259,323,130 of record NC_140592.1, read on the forward strand.
CAACATTCTCACCAGTCTTTGGTCTAATGTTCCCCTTGAAGAGCCTCAGGCTTCAAATCCTGCACACAATACCGCAAGATGTGCCTTTTAGATCACTACGATGAATGCATGTCATATCTTGGGTCGGGACAAAACACTGCAGCTTACAACTCTTCCACCTCCATACAACTAAAGGCCATCAGGGATAGGGAGGCTGTGTTATTTCTGGCTAAGGCATGCAACAGCACTCTTTTGCCCTTGTGTCCTGTTCCAGGGAATGTCTGCGTAGGAGCTCCCACCACACACACAAAAATCACCATAGTAAGCAGAAGTCCTCTTCGTCATAGATGTCCCATTTCCAAAACAGTTTGGAGCCTCGGACGACGGACTCTTCCTCAACATCTGCTAAACCCCTGATGCCTAAGTAGCCCAGACCTCGGGCTAGTTATAGCGGGTCTTTTCAGGACAAGACATACCCTAGTCACACAAGAGCATTGTATACCCTGCTGTACAGTCTGTATGGGTGGTCTATCAGATATTATCTTTTTTTAATTGCATATTAAAACTGCCCTTGGTCTCTGCAGCTTTTTGCTCTATATTTAGAGCTAATCATTCGAGCTTTTGAGATTATCAACTACTTTTCCCTTTTTACATCTACACAAAAAAGAAGCCTACGCTGATATTGCTATTCTGGCTTTATATCCTAGTACTTAATCAGGAATCGAACAGTTGGCAGCGCAATTAGGCCCAGTGTCTGGCTATAAGCTAAACATTGAAAAGACTGTCTAATGTATCCCCAGCAGCATTAGATTCTCGCTTTAAATTAGCTACGTATCGGGGTGGGTCATCCAATTGTATACATGTGTGGAATATCCTCTAACAGTGATGCACTACCCTGAACATCTGTTGCGACATTCAGAATATGGGATAGAATATACTTGGGGTCGATCGACAGATGCAACATGATTCAGATGATCGCCTTGCCTCACTATATTGATTTGTTGCGGTCGGTTCTGCTCTATCTCCCTAAAGCATTTTTTAAAAAGGTGAAAGCAAGTTGGCAAACGTTTATTTGGCAATACAGGAAACACTCTTGTGTGATTTATTTTCTGAAGTCTTATAACTCCCTCGTAATGAGAGGAAGGGTGTTTCCATTGCTCTGGCTGTACTATAGTTCTCCCTGCATTTTTAGATTATCTGTCGTTATTGGAAGGAAGGAATGGTCCCTTGGTGGCTTTTTTCGCAACTATCAATGCTTTGGCCAATTCATTGTTCTTCTTGCTAGGTCTGGTTTATACACCCTACTTTAAGCACACCATATTTAAATACTTCGGTATATCGGAACATTTGGTAGATAATTAAGGCAATTTATAACCTGTCCAGCTTTATTCAATGTACTTCAAATGATTACAATCCTAATATGCAGTCATTTGCGCATTCAAGCTATTTATACTGCTGGCAAGGTTTGTACATTAATGCCTTAAGTCAATTAGAGAAGGAATTACACTTGTCGAGGCTAGAGACTGAGTATGCAATGTCTAAGCTGTAGCTGGTGGATTTTCTTTTGCATTTTCCATCAAACAAGATAGATCTTGCATGAAATAAATTCTTGGAATTCTTCCTGAAGGTACCTATGCGGAGGTTTATACATATTTTATTTAGACAAGGATCATAACTTTGATCACCTTGCTTCTAAATAGACCAGGAATATGGGTATTACATTGTCGGAGGATATTAGGTTGAGTAACCAGTTGGCACATCCTTCTTAAAGCCTCACACCTTAAAGTTCATCACTTTAAAATAGGATTTATATTGTACTCCTTATAGATTGTACTGATGGGAACTACTTTCGCTGCCACTGCACAGAAGCAGATACCCACGTTTTTGCATCCTGTCAATTAGATTTTACTAGACCCCAATGGTCCTTCAACTTAACCACTTAATGAAGACTGATAATTGTTGGCATTGTAAAATATTAGGCCACTCAGCCAGGGTTCCCTTCTCGAAGGAAGGGGTCTTCATGTTTTTTGCTAGTGCTTTTGCAAGACTGCCTGGCTTCAAAATGATGCACATTGATGATCACCCATTTTGTTATCAATTGGGAGGCAGTTGTGACCGACTGCTTGATCATCCTGTTGATCTGCCAGGACGTCTACCTTCACTCCCTGTCATACCTCAGTCGTGAGGCCTGCTGTATGCTTTCCCTTTGATTCTGATCGCCAAAGACTGGTTGAGACTATCTTCATGCCAGCAATATTTGGCTTACTTGAAAAAGGGGCTATCTAAGTGCTACCTGTGCAAGAGCGGGTCTGAAGATGTTCCCTTTACTTCCTGGTCACCATGAGAGGAGGAATGTCTAATGCTTATTCTCGCTCTGTCTTCTGAACCTGTTCAACCAGCAAGACCAGTTCAAGATGTTGTCCCTGAGCCAGGCCCTGTTGGTCTTGAACTCTGGAGATGGGTTGCTAGTGAAACTACAGGGCTTCTATTGCCATCTTCCACTCCTTCCCGACTACAGGCATTGCCTAAGGTTTACAGTGTGATCCTAACATTTTCAGTTTGCTGTCCTCCTGTTAAAACCAGCATGGGTTCCATGCGTCTTTACCAAGGTACTGTTGGTCATGGCATCTTTTCTGCAGAGCCATGTAATTCATTGACTGACTGGAGGAGGAGTCCTTGAAGCTGGTCTTGGAACACCCCCAGTAGGCAATGCATCTCTCCCACTCCCTGGGCTTCTCCATACACAGGCTGGCCTTTGTGGTAGTATTCAGCACAACTCTTAATGAAAGAAAGTTCTCGTCCACCGAGGATGCTTTTGATGCATCTCAAGCTTATATCCTATTCCTGCAGGTCTTGCGCCTGCTAGGCATATGGCCTTGTTCATCCTATTGCTGCCTCCCACCAAATGGCTGCCCTTCAGAGGTGCCTGAAGAGGCAATAGCTTAAACAACAAGGATGTGGGTGCCTGAAGAGGCAATATCTGCAACACCAAGGATGTTTCTAGTCTCGAGTAGAGATTTCTTAACCTTATGAGAGGTTACCTTTTCAGTCCAGCACCCGTTCAGGCTACTGTGTTCTGGATGCATGCTTGCTACTCTATGGTGCTCATCTGGGTGATATGACTGAGGGGGGCATTGTGGTCTGTATCAGAACAGGACCTGCACGTGAAGGTACTCAAGCTGCCTGCTGTCCATCTTTCCCTGAAGGCCTTTCTCCCTTCCATTTCATGAAGCAGCGTCCAAATTGTGTTGGATTATGCCACCTGTCTCCATTATATCAACAGACAGGGCTGTGTGGGGATTGTCGGACGTTCATTGGGAAGCAGTCCAGATATGGACGCAGGCTCAGGGAGGGGGGGAAATCTTCCCAGTAGCAACTAGTTTGGCAGGCTCCCTTGGCATGAGAAAGGATACTCTGTCACCTTCCACTGGCAGACCACAAAACAATGGCTCCACCGACTAAGTGGCTATGGGGTTGTTGTCCAGTTTCGGGCTTTCATTTGTCACTTGTTCAGCAGGGTCTCGCTGTGGCTCCAGGCTTTCTGGCAGCCCTGTCTGCGTTTGTGACTTCCTGACCTACCTTCCCTGTTTGAGTTGACACTTGTTGCTTATTTTCTGAAAAGGCTGCTAAGTAGTTTCCTCCCATTGAGTTTATTTTCCTTCATTCTGATTTGTTGACATCTCCATTCAACTCAGCACACGTTTTCCTGATTCAGCTTTTTACTAAAAATAGTTCTGTTGGTGGCAATCACTTCTGGTAGTGTCTGAGAATGTCAAGGCTTCTCTGTTTGTCCACCCTCCCCTGTCTCCTACTCTAACAAGCATTGGCATAGCCAATAGGTCTCGCCTTTGGGACCTTATAAGTGTTTAGTTATCCAGCACAATATCCTTGGTGCAACAATATCAACTGTTGCATAGCTAAACACTTGTAAGGTCCCAAAGGCGCGACCTATTGGCTATGCCAACGCTTGTTTAAAAGAGATGCGGCCTGGCAGCATGAACGACAGGGAAGCAAAGGAGAGGGTTGGAGAGAAGCACTGGAAAAGGGGCTAGGGTGAGGCAGGTGCAATGGGCAAGGACAGAAACAGACTGGGGGTGAAGGAGGAGGAAGCAGTGGATAGGGTGTAGGGAGGAGAAAGCATCACTGTGCACAGGTGGAATAAAAAGCAGCTCACAAGAAAGCAAGTGGGGGAGGCAGGGGCAACATGGAAGATAGATGGAATAAAGAGTAGCTCACGCGGCAGAGAGCAAGTGGGAGAGCAACACGGAGCGCTTGAAGGTGCTGGCAATTTACGGAGGAGAAAATTGCTTATGGAGAGATGCTGAAAACTCAGCATATGGAGACATGCAGAAAACACAGCATCTTGTGGAGTGTTTAAAGAAAAAAAGTAGTTCCCTTAACGTGAGAAGGAAGGATACAAGTCAGCCAATCAAAAGGATGGTAAACAAGATATACAGGGGAGATACAAACACAAGAAGAGAAAGATAAGCCATTGAATAAGAAGCATGCAAATTAAAATTACAATAAAATCTACCAATGCTAAGCAGCTGGTGGGCGTCAAGCCAACTGTAAGTTTTGGGTATGGTCTACAAGAGGCTTTCGCCTACCAGGGGGGGAGACTTAAAAAGAGCTCTTGCATATTCACTTTTTGTCATGGCCACAATGTTTTACTTAGATTTGGCTCACGCCATGCAGTGATGTAAAACGGTTACGTGTCGAGTATGAAAACATCCCCTTCAGTTTTTTTTCATTGCATTCTGAAAATTGTAAAGAAGTTTCTTGTTTAAGGAAACAAAATAAAATTGAGTACCAGAGTAAAAAAAAAAACCTTTATATGCCGCAACTTACAATTTCATCATTTGGTCAAAGACATTCCCACCCCCCTCCCCCCCCCCCCCCCCCCCCCCACCCCCCCGAGAGGTAATAATTATGATGCTAACAGTTTTAAATCTTGAGAAAACTGCACCTCACTCTATTAGTCACAGAATTCTGACATGCTGTAATACAGCTGACTCAGGTGATCAACTTGCAATGTACAGCAGTAATACATTCAATGGACAGAAGGCCCTTGGTAAATTTGTTACAGGGTGAATCAGAAGAGCACTGACTCAGCAAAATCGCTTCTGGGGCTCATGGATTGTGTAGTTTAGGGTTTGCGTTTAGCATGTGCGAACCTGCTGACACGCAGATTAGCTCATGGAGAACACTCCATACAGGCCATGGAGCAGTCTCCCTCTACCCTTGCTATGACTAACAGTGTTTAAATACTGTTCTGGAGTACCTGAACGTGTTAAACCAAATTATTTACTGCCCGAGTTGGGAAATTAACAGGATCACCCTCAAAACAAAACATGCAGAGGGTGCGTGTGGAGAAATATTTTTAATTGTAAGGTGAAGGAGAGGAGGTGACAAGCTGGGTTGTGAAAAGTGAAAGTGATCACGCTGGAAGGGAGGCAGATGGCGGCTGCGCGTGTGAACGCAAGCGCTAGGCCACCAAAAGCCTGTGGCAGCACTTTGAAAACCCCGATACTAAATGTCTCGCAGCGCATGCACTGGCTCAGCGAGACCTAAAAAGTTGGTCCTGTGCACCCTTCTTACCCTCTGTGGTGTCTGCTTTCAGTATGGCTTAGTCCATCACCCTTTAACCTTCCCTCCTTCTGCATCCACCAAAGGAGGAGAGACAGCTGCTTAGGCTGGACTCTACTTATGCAGTGTACTGCTACATGATCACCTGCGTCCGGGCAGAGGTGACAACTAGCTTATTGCATGCTAAGGGAGGAAAAGGAGGTGACCAGATGTACCATTTCCTTTTGTTTTTTAACCACTCTGTTTCTCAACTTCTCACTGTTACAGAAATAGAACATCCAGAGACAGTGTTACATATGCCAGCTCATATTGCACAACATGACTGCCATCATATTTCAGCTAAAAAATAGAACAACCCTAAGAAAACCGGCTGAGGTGTCATAAGAGGAGCTACCGGAGGCCGATGACCTTGTGAAGTTCTGCCATGCAGATTAGTTCCAGGGCATACCTGGGACTGGTTGACCTTGATCTGTCCAGTTTCTACGGTTTTGAAGGGCAACCTCTCAATTCTGTTGTGGACCAGCACCATCGATCTCTCAAGGGCATAAATAGACCAGACTTTACCCCGCCATAAATGAATGGGAGGATTGGCCAATTGTTTCTTGACCATTCTAACCAGTAGCTGGGCTATCAAACATTGCATTCCAGTGTGTTGGTGACTGGTATCATCTTCTAAGTAACTTGTATGCATTTTCCCCATGTGAAGTGCTGATTGAGGTCATCAACTCTCTCTGCCATATTTTTACCCTTAATACATCTGGGATTTCATGGCCCAGTTCCTTTTCCCAGAGGGCATTGTAGCTGTTTGGTCCTGGAGTCCAAGTCTTTGATGCCTCGTTGCAGCCAGGTTATCCCCTTTCGCAGATTCGCGATATAGTTGCACAAGCATTTTTCTCTGTTCTAGCCTTATCCTTCTGATTGAGACCTCTAGCCGCAGATTCCTTACCTCAGAATTATCCCAAGGTATCAGACTGGATCTGCAAATTTTTCTTGAGTACCCCTGTGCGCCAGTAGGTGGCGTCATTCAGCTCAGATTGGCGTCTGCGCCGAATGTGACGCGCGCAGTGCCTATAAAGGCACCACCCCAACTTGCTGACGTCCGTTCCATTTTTTATGCGCCAGTGCGCTCCGATCCAGTAAGGGCTACCCCTTAGTCATTCTTGACTAATTTTTGTCAATGTTTTGTCAAAGCTTTTTGAGGTATTTTCCTCTTGGTGTGGTAGAAAATGTAATTGAAGGCCGGGTTCAAGCCCTGCGGTGTCTATTACTGCTCGATGTCTGTGACAGAACTGCACCTTGTGTGCCTGAGGTGCCTCAATTGCGACCACGCCCTGAAGGCCTGCTACAATTGTGGCGCCATGCACCCGAAGACCTTGAGGAAGTAATCCTTCAAAGTCCTGGCTGCTCGACCTGCGATGCCACAACATTTCAGATCCCAGTGAAGAAGGTCCCAGAGTGGTAATGGAGTTCAAGAAGCTCATCGCACTAGTTTGTCAGGTCATTTGGGTAAGTCACAACTCAAGAAGAATGTTTTGACGTCGCAGCATCTGTCAGCTGACAAGACGAGGGAGTGTCACTCGAGGCCTGGCTCTGCAGTTCAGCCAGCGCCTGGGTCAGCTTTGAGCCTCCCCGCGTCTACCGGAGCCAGAGCGACCCCCACCCAAATATAAGCCAGACGCCGACTGGAGTCATGCTGTCCAGGCTAGAGTCTGAACCCTATTCCTATGGGTTAGGACACTGAAGAATGGCAGGGGTTGCTGAACCCTGAAGCCCTATGACTCCTTGAACTGGTGTGAGCTTCTAGGTGAAGCCTATGGACTGGACACTTCTCCAGATACTGGCATGTTTTCTCCCCCTACTGTCCCTATGGAGGAGGGAGCGTAATTTGCAATGGTGGTGCGGAGGGAAACTGAGGTCCTTGACGTTATCTTACCCTCTGTGGCAGTCCAGACTAATGTCTTGATGTAAGTGCCTCGGCCGGAAGTGCCCCCTTCCGAACCACTTCTCCCATTTAACAAATAACTTACTGATGTCCTGCTTGGGACCTGGTCAAATCCCAGCACAGGTGCTCCTGTGAACAGGACAATTGCCCGCCACCACCACCGCACTCCAGGGGACACAAACTTCCTCACGTAAAACCCTAACCAGTCAACTTGCTGGTCCAAGCCTTCACTTCACTTGAAAATCCTGGCACATTTGCAACTGCCCGCCTGATCGGGAATCCAAGAGGCTGGACAATTTAGGCCAGAAAATGTTTTTTTCCACTTGCCTGGCATTGCAGTCCATGAACACCACATGCCCTATATGCTAGTTTCCCATGCTGTGTGGGATAAGTTTTCGCAGGTGCTGCCTACAGTCCCATTGGAGGCCTGGGCCATGCTCCCCCAGGCTGTTGCTGATGGGACAGGTGCAGCTAAATTCCCCATTAGATGTGGTCTTGACTCCACACTAGGCAGAGCGGTTTCGTCGACAGTGGCCCTGCACCACCAAGCCTGGTTGAGGACTGCTGGCTTTTCTGGGGATGTCCTGTTGTCACTCATGGGCATGACCTTTGATGGCTCCAGTCTGTAAGATTCGGCTTTGGAGCACTTCAAGGACAACAGGGCTGTGGTAATATCCTTGGCCCTTTCTATGGCCCCTCTTCACCCTCAATCTGCCTTTATCTCTTTTTGTGGCCACAGAATGGGCATACAACAGTGTCCTTCCCTGCCCAGACACCGCAGTGCGTAATCTTTCCAGCCTCTGTGGTTGTGGTTCCTACCGCCCTCATGGGTCGTGTAGCCAGTGGTCTGGTCAGTCCACCATCCACCCCCAGCAGCTGCAGCCTCTAAACCCTACTAGTCTGCACGTTGATCTGCACCTAGTGGGTAGCAGGATTCGCCCTTCACCTGCTCGCTGGCTTTCCATACCATCGGACAGGTGTATTTTGCAGATTGTTCAAAAGGACTAATCTTTCCCCTTTGTGACAACCCTTCCTCCCTCCATGCAACCCACCCACTGACTGAGGACCACATATCTTGTCTGCTCCAGGAAGTGACCGCTCTTTTGGCCACAGAAGCCATCGAGGGTGTGTTGGTTAGAAGTAGGCCATGGTGGCTATTCCTGCTACTTTCTGGTGCCCAAGAAGGACGTAGCCATTGTTCTATCCTCAACCGGCGCTCTGTTTCTTCCTCAAGAAGTTCAAGATGCTCACTCTTGCCCCAGTCCTGTCTGCCCTGGGCCCAAGACCTGGATGCTAGCCTTGGGCCAGCAGGAGGTGTATTTCCACATTCCCGTCCTACCTGCCCACAAGCATTCCCTGTGGTTCACAGTGGGCCACAAGCACTTTTTAGTTTGCTGTACTCCCTTTTGGCTTCACCTGCACCCCTCTAAGGTTCACCAACGTGATGGCGGTGGTTTTAGCTCATCTGTGGAGATTAGGGGTGCCAGTCTTCCCCTATATTGACAACTGGCTGTTGAAGGCGGACTTTCCCCAGGCTGTTGCCTCCCACCTCCAGACTACGGCGAACCTCCTGCATTCTTTGGTGTTCACTATCAGCGTGCTGGTCACACTTCACTCCCTCTCAGATGCTCTTTCATCTGGGCTGTTCTGGACACAGTGCAGTTTCAGGCCTATCGTCGCATAGGGCAATTCCAGGATATTCAGGCTTTCAGACTGATGTTTCTGCCTCTATCCTGTATTTCTGTGAGACTGACTCCAAGGCTGCTGGTCCTCATGGCCTCCTGCATCCTGCTTGGCACACATGCCGTTGGCATATGCAAGCTTTGCAGTGGGGCCTGAAGTTCCAGTTGGCGCAGTATCGGGGGATTCGTTCCTAGATGGTCCAGATCTACGCGGGAACTGCAAAGAGCTTGCTGTGGTGGCTTACCAACTGCGATTGGGTCAACGGAAGACCCTTCTCTCTTCCCTAATCAGATCTGTCAGTGGTGGCAGATGTTATTCCTGGGATGGGGCAGCCATCTGGGACAGTTTGAGACAAGAGGACTCTGGTCACCGATGGAATCGGGAAGGGGAAGGGGAAGGCTAGTGCAAGTGTTTAACGACAGCACCACCGCCATGTGTTGTCTACCACCCCACACTGCAACAAGCAGGGTGGGGTGGTAGATCCTTTGTCAAGAGGCCCTGTCTCTGGACATGGCTGAAATAGCAGGGCATATCCATGGTGGTTCAACATCTGGTGGGCTCTCTGAACACCAGAGCAGACTACCTCTACCTCAGATGCCTTGCGGATCACAAATGGCGTCTCCATCCATAGGTGGTGCAAGAACTCTCAGCAGGGGGCGAGCTTTAGTTAGATCTGTTTGCCACCAGCAAGAATGTGCCATGTCCGCATTTCTGCATGCCTGAGTTTCCAAGGCGGCACTTGCTCGAAGACTCTTTTCGTCTTCAATGGAGCTCAGTCCTCCTGTACACCTTTCTGCCCATACCACTCCAGCCCAGGGTTCTCCGGAAGATCAAGAACGACCGGGCCCAAATCATCCATGTGGCTCTTGACTGTGCTTGGAAATTCTGTTATCTCGAGCTGTTGAGCATGGTCATCGGTCCTCTGATCAGGCTGCACCTTCAGGACGATCTTCTGTCGGAGTAGCAGAGGGCTCTCCTCCCGAACCTGTCAACGATCCGCCGCCTTTCATGGAAATTGAGCGACGACCGCTGACCACTTTTTACCTTTCTCCAAAAGTCTGTGAAGTTTTCTCGGCAGCCAGACGTCGCTCCACCAAGACAGTTTACGCCTGCTGTTGGGAACATTTTGTGGCATGGTGTACGGGAAGTCACTGATCCCCATTCTGCCCTCCATTCTCGGGTACTCCTGTTCATCCTTACCCTTGCCCGGCAGGGCTCTGCACTGGGCACTCTGAACAGCTATTTCTCTGCTATTTCAGCATTTCTGCTGTTTCCCGATCAGCCATCCCTCTTCAAATCCCCTATTGTAAAACGATTTCTAAAAGGTTTGCAACATTTGTTTCCACTTACTCCCTTTATAGTGCCCCAGTGGGTCCTCAATCTCGTCCTCACTTTCTTTATGTACCCTCCCTTTGAGCCCCTGCACAATTGTCCCCTCATGCTCGTTGCATTAAGACCGCCTTCCTGGTGGTGATAGCATCTGCTCGGAGGGTCAGTGTGCTTAAGGCCTTGTCATCAAAGCAAGCTACCCAGACAAACTGGTGCTCTGTATGAAAGCTTCCTTTTCTGTGGTCACTCAATTTCACTAGGCCATTCTATTACTCTGCCTACTTTTTACGCTCTGCCTCATCCCTCCAAGGAAGAGGAGTGACTTCACCATCTGAACCCAAAAAGAGCGTTGTCGTTCTACCTTGATCGCACACGAGAGTTCCGTGTGGACGACCAGCTCTACATGTGGTATGTTGGAGTGAAGAAAGGACGGGCCTTACAGAAGGGGATTATCTCACAATGGATCGTGCTCTGTATCAAAATCTGCTATGCATTGCTTAAGAAGTAACCCCCTTGAGGATTCGCATGCTCATTCCATCAGAGTTAAAGCTGCAACCACTAAGTTAGCACGTGGAGTTTTAAGGCCTTGACATCTGCCATGCGGCAGCATGGGCTTCCCTGCGCACATTTACCTGGACACTCAAGTTTGCAGGGATGGGCATTTTGGCGGTTAAGTTCTACAGGACTTCCTTGTATGAAATTGTCCCGCAGACCAACCTACGGAAGGCATTGCTTGGGGTGCCTATTCTAAGTTGAGGAATCTGCAGCTAGATGTCAGTCAGATAAACAGGTTATTACCTTTGGTAAAGCCTTCTCTGGTAGAGACTCTATCCATCCGTAGATTCCTTAATGACGCACCCACTCCTCGTTCTGCAAACTGATCTATGGACAGGGCTTTCCCCTTTCAGGGCCAGAGTATTCCGCACCAGTGGTCAGTGTACTTTGTAGCTCCTTGCTTCAGCCGTGGAAAGCTGTGAAAAGTAATTAACCTCACCGCGCTGGATGACGACTATATAGGCATCGCATATGTCACTTCCGGCGCGGACGGCGATGCCACTTACAAGTGCACAGCGGTACTGCTCAAAAAAGGTTTCCGGATCCAGTCGGACGCCTAGGGATATTTCTAAGATAAGGAATTTCTGGCTAGATAATCTCTACCAGATAAGGCATTACCAAAGGTAAATAACTCGTTTTTCACTCCTCGTGTGCCTGCCCAGTGGAACAACTGTGTAAGTCTGAAGTCATCCTCACTACCTAGATGGCACTCAGCCTGTAGCTTTTCCCAGAGACAAAGCTCACCATCGAAATATAGGTCTCCTAGAAAGGGAGGATGCGCTGCAGAGGTGGGACATGGTACTGATATACATTTGCTGTAGAACCTGGGAGATCGACGCCTAGGTAATGGCCAGAGTCCTGTATCCAGGTAAAGTCATTGAGTGAGGATTGCACAGGAGTACACTTTGTAGGCCACTACTCCCATTCCACAGGCTTCATCTAATTAAAAGAAGCCAACTCCTCCTTTAATGCTGGGATGAAGATAGTGGAGTGAAAAAGAAAAGCACATAGTCTGTGTATAATTCTAGATTAAATACTTGGTGGCCCACTATCAACCCTCCGAGTTTGGGATTCATTTGAACTCTTCGGACTAAGGGCTCCATTGTCAAAGCAAGCACCGGTGAGGACAAGGGGCATCCTTGTCTGGTGCCCCTTGTGATGGGGACCAAGGAGGAAGTCTCTCCATTCACCTTTATTTTAGTTGTAGATTTTTAAAGTTGGCAACGATCATGTGCTTCATCCTCAGGCCCATGTGTGTCCTGTCTAAGAACTCGGAGCTATAAGGCCCATTGACTCTGTTGAAGGCCCATTGACTCTGTTGAAGGCCCTCTCCACATCCAGTGAGAAGGAGCAGCAGTGTCTTGGCTCTGTCTGCAGCTTCGAGTAGAGTGCTTGAAACCTAGTGTTGTCCCTGGCATGCCGATTACGAATCCCCCCCGCCTGTCGCAGGGAAGTCGCTAGAGTGGAGCTTTGGTACATTGTCATATGTAAAGAAGCAACCGTGTGAAACTTTATCGTAAAGCACATTGTCAATGTAGTATGTTATCATCATTGTACCCCATCGCATAGTTATACTTTTTTTTAAAATCTAATATAATTTGCTACATATAAAAATTATAAACACCGGTCTTTGTGATTTTATCCGCCACTATTATTGTTTCAGATTATTAATACTTAATAAAGTACGATGTCACCCAGGGACAGCCTCAACTAACTTCAATGTTAATATTTGTTATTAATCTCCTAGCGCCACAGCAAGATTCTTGCTAAATTCATCCAGGAGCTCTTCGATGTTCCCTGATGGCTGGGGCCTGTAGATTGGCGTTGGCGGAGTCGCTTGTGCATGCTGTTTCTGCAGACTCCTGGCCCTTTTCAGCCAGGTGGGAGTGCAACTTGTAGCAAATGTATGCGGTTTTGTCGGCCTTTATGTTCCCTGCTGCCATGGTGTGCAGAGGTGCATCGGCGTTGGAAGCGACTTAAGGGTGCCAGAGAATACAGAGACTGGTTCAGCCACTAGCCATCCGATCCCAGCATGCCACACGGCTTCATCTCAAACTATCGCAATATTCCAGGGGGTAGACGATGGCAGCCTTATTTGGAGCATTACCTCACACCAATTGTTCCTAAAAATCAAAGTACCACTTCCATTTCTGCTGAAGGCCTTTCTTATTCCTTCACCAACCTTCTATCCATCTTTGTGGAATTGAAGGCAGTTCCTGGATCCCATAAAGAGGTGGGCAAGCCGCTGCCAAAGTTTTGATAGGACAAAGTTCAGAAGGATGGCTCTTCTACACACCCGGGAAGAGGTGTGGCGCAGCGGCCATGGCAACTGACTCCGGAACCCGGGGGCTCACGGTTCGACCCCGATGGCAAATCAGCCCAGCACCATGTGACTCTGGGCAATAATTGCTCGCTTAATCTTCCCAACGGCCCTCAGCTCCTTGACACCTTCGGGTAATTGTTTGCGCTTTACAAATACTGGACATTTGCATTCTACAGGTTTTTAGGTATTGCTAAATCAAGCATGTATAATATATTTAAATCTATATCGCATACAGTCCAGATCAACGTAAACCATTTGCACTGTACGTACAATAGTTTATTAATTAAAAATGTTTGCTGTAGTGGTGGTTAATATCTCAAACACAAGAGCAACTTGTGGTAAATATTTCGTTACCGGTACTATTTTTTATGCGGTAAAGTCTATTAAAAATAACTCAGTAAAATGAGAGGCAGAATCCGTGGTATTAGAGGGTTTAAAAAGGCTTTATTCCTATACAAAGGAACACAATTCGAATTGTGGGCCTTCTATTCCATCACCACGAAAGTTCAGGAAGGAAGGGACATATATTATTGACAGGTAAGCAGTTTTATAGAAAATACATTACAATGAAACAAATGCAGTAGGCGTATCAACTGATAAGAAAAAATAAACTATGCATGCGTAACTAGAATAGGCGTAACTAGACAACGTCATCATACATGAGGTCATACGTGGGTGGATCCATAAGAGAATCTTGTAATGTCAGCAGAAATATTTGGCAGAGATGCGTGCGCAGCTGCATGACGTGTGATTGACGTGCAACTAGAGGGAGAAAGGGACTTGACATTTAGCTCTACATGTGGAGACAAAAGTCTGGGGTTATGTCAACCTAATCCCAAATCATATCTAATATCCTACGTTTAAAGAACTGTGTTATCCAAAAAGAGAGGTCTCTTAGGATAGAATCTTATTCTATACTGACTATACTGACTAGTGCGTGTACAAGCGTCTAAGTGTCTATACTAGATGCGAGGGGGTAGGAATATTCCATGGTAACAGGCAGGGATGTGGAATTCCTATAGCCCGACGCCCGGGACATACTGTTTGGGGTCAAGGGCAACAAGTTTCCATGTGTATTTTGTCCTTGGGACAAGTAGGCCCAACCCCCTACATCACAAACCCTTTGACTGCCAGTTTATAGTCCCACATGATGGATCAGGGAAAGCATTGCCTGCAGTTAAGGTAATATTTGTTTCCATGTTTTAACACTGTTCAAACGTGTAGTTATGGTTCATAAATGCAAAACCTTTATTATTAGGGTGAGCGATCTAAGTACATGTTGTAAGCTCAGACTACTACTGTTAAAGTATAAAAAATGGGTGCACACGCTTTCATTGTTTAGGAATATGAGGCTATGCATACTGCTCCCAGAATGCTCTCTGATTAGATGCAAATATATGGAGACGCTTGAAAGCAAGATTGATTATTCTTTGCTTTCAAGATAAAATGTTCACAAAAAAAGCAAAAACATTTAGCTAAACTACTGTAACATTTTAGGTAGCGTTTTTCTGCAGCATCATTTAGTAAAATGTGTTGATGCATGCTAGTATTTCCCAAAAATATTCATAATGGAAAATCACTGTAACCAGTTTTAATAAGATTATGGGAAACAGAAAAATAAACAAGCATTGGTAAAGCCAATTGGCTTGAAATTGTTGGTCAGTCTTTTGGTTTGATCAATGCGTGACTTGTTTTGGCATGTTTTTTGTAAAACTTTATTGGTGTGGGTGCTGCTGGGCCTTCATTATAACAAACATTGGCAAAATCAAAAATTGTTTCGGTCTCAAAAAGCACACATTGCCACAGTAGTTCCTGGCACTGAACAAAGCAAATGTGTCAATTATGCTCCTTGTGAAAGAACAGAATGCGGTCATTCACAGTGAAGCTAGCCAACTGTCAGAGAGAGACATTTTAATAAACACAAGTCATGGTTAACGTCAGACCTAATTAGGGGGCCAATTAGTAAGTAAAGTCTCAAAAGTGCATTTATGTCCTTGCATTAAGTGCAGATATACGACTTTCCTGAATTCACAAGACTTTACAGAAGTAGGCCAAGAAATAGTACTCCTAGAAAATATTTGTGAACTGCATTTTAGCATGAGCAAATATGCATGTGTAGATTTGCTCATGCGAAAATCCGAGCGTTTGCAAGTTTACTTCCCCTCCAACCACTTTGTTCCTAACCCAGGAAGTTTCATGTCTGCCATAGGAGTAAATATCCAACCTTTCTCAGTATGGGAAAAGATTAGAGAAGAGTTGGTGAAAACCCTTGCAAGTTAGTAGGTTTGCACAGACTCAAAAGGGCATTCCAACCCTGAAACTGTTGCTTAACTTCAGCGCCAGTATGTAGATCTGCGGAAACGTGGCAACATAAGGGAATTGCTAGTATTCATACCCTGCTATGGAAGGAGCCCTGGCATATTCAGAGAGGCTATTTCGGAGTTCTTATATAAGGGTATTGCTGCCATAATTTGTCACTGCATTACATGGCTCAAAAGGGACAAGTGGATTTTGTTACAGGACAAGTACATTTATGAAGTAACCTGCCCCATGGACAAGTAGATATTTTATTAAATTCCACACCCCTGACAGGGCTATGAATTACTTGCATAAAGACAGAGAAGCCGGGCCCTTTGCTTGATAGCTGGAAGAATGTTTACTTAAACTACTAGACAGGAATGCATTGGATGCGGAGCGGAGCAGATAATTTCGAAGGTGAAATACAGTTTTTGGCAGGCAACAGGCTGGCGTCAGGCACCGTTAGCCGCGCAGGGAGTAGGACAAAGTTCATGGATACAGATGCGAGCTCAGACTGGAGCTTTCAGAGGCAGAAGGCAGGAAAAGGCTTAATGGCAGAATCAGGGCCTACTCGCCTGGACTGTAAAATGGCATGAATGAACCATATAAAGCCGTTGGCCTTTCATACTTAGGAATGGAATATCTGACCCATTCATAGTGGATCTGAAAGAGGACATGTTGACGGTGGACGCACATATATTTGCGTCTTCAAAACTGGAGCAAGAGGGAACATACATGTACGTGTAGCATGTACATGGAGCCGTTGGGGTCTACGATAGGGGACATAACTGATCACAAAATTCATATTTCCTCATTCCCTCCTTGTCCCCTTCGGACCCTTAGGAGATATCGATCTTCATCAATCCATCGATCTGTTCATATAGCATCATTTGTTCTTCTTTCTTCTTCCGGGATCTCGAACGAAAACTTGAATGTGGGATACACGAGGTGGCACACAGACCACAAATCGCTGGCCCACATTGTAAACATAAGCAGCAACTGAATAGTATGAGAAAGCCAATACCTAGGAAGGAGAGCATTCTCCATCCCCAGGCTGACAACACGCCCCAGAACCAATCGGACCAAGTCCAGGTGCCTGGACTCTGGTGTATCTGGCTTACAATCTTATGAAGGCGGGTGATAGCTTTATATACTGACGGCGAATTTTCTGGTATGAAAATACAACAACTTGATCCGATGACCCTACAAGCTCCGCCCCTATCAGCTAGGATGACGTCAAGGACAAGACTATTTTGAAGCACAACAATCCGCATAGCAGACTGCTCTTCTGTTAAATTGCCTAAGGCGGAAATAGTTTCGTTCACTACTGCTTCAAGGGTTCTGGTTAATCTACGTATCAGCTTACTATTAGTGACTGTACCTATATAGGGAAAGAAACCTTTATTGAAATCTGTGTATTTTTCCCATGTTGTTTCAGTGTAATCAACAATTGGGAGATCTCTCTGCTGTCTATTGTGTACTAAATGGGTATTTCTGTGATAATCAGGAGGAGCTAGGAAAACAGGTGGTAGGAGGAATGCTATGAAACAGGTACCATCCCAATCTAAAGGTAGGCGTATATATGCGGTCTGGCCACATATAAAGTAGGAATGACGAGAAGCTCTAAATGTAGACTTGCCTTGATCACTGAATTTTATTACAGTGGTGCATTTACTATGGCCCATGTGTATGGAGCCATTCTTTCTTATACATAGTTCCCCTTTTACTGGGAATACTGACATGGCGGGCAAGATTGGTGTAGCTTCAGATTCAACGTTCAGGATCATGAGGTTAAGCGTAAAATTACCTAATCCATATACTTCATTTTCTAGATCAGTTCCTGTTCTTTTGGGAAGTCCCTCCTTGTTAGGGTAGCAGACTTTAAGCAAAACTAAGTTCAGGTTTCCCCATACCCAATTGTCTTGATAAACTGCGGAATTTGAATCTAGGGAATTGATCAAACTAAACCATGCTCCACAGGAGCCATTGTGTGTGAACGGATAGGGAAAGAGGGGCAAAACTCCCTTATAGTTCTGATAGGGAGGGAGTCGGCCACATATCCAACAATTTGTGGCATTGCTGGTTTGATGAGAATGATGTAGCATACTAATGAAAGTGTTATTGCGCAGCGCAAATCTATAGGACAATTCATGTGGAGGTAATTCACTAAAAGAATGTTCTGCAGTTATATTATAAGCATGCTTAGGAATAGGGTAATACATATGCAATAGGATGCTGAAAATGATGATCAAAAGACTTAGAAAAAACAAAATTATTAATGTTACTGTACAATGACTACGAAATGATTTACAATACGCATGCTTCTTGAGCAGCATTTGATTATTTCTTTCTCTATTCCGGTCCAGAGGATACATGTCAGAGACAAATTCAACCGATTCACCTTGGAGAGGACTTAAACAATCAAATTGTCTGACTTACTGGACCTCAATTTTAGTTTATATAATTCTGAGTTCGATTGCTCAACAAAGGGGAGCTTTGAGTCTGTCTGTGAGGGAATACAGGGTTGAGTCTCTACATTGGATGGTAGTCCATAAAATTTCTTGATATGACTCGAGTGCAACCACCCTTTTCTTCCTTCGATTTTCACGGCTGTCCTTGTGGTGAGCAAAACTAACTTCGGTGACTTCCACCTAGGATCCAGTTGGGTCTTCCGGTCAAAGTTCCTGACCAGCACCAGGTCACCAGAAACCACGTCATGGGGCTTCGCTTCAGTATTGTCGGGAAAAGCTGCGGATACCTGTGAACGAGAAGATTGTAGTGCAGACATCAAGGAAGCCAGGTAATCTGTCAGCATATTACAGTCAACGTCAGTTATTTTACGAGGTATAGGCGTCCCCCACATATTTGGTGGTCTACCGAAGATCACCTCATACGGGGATAGCCCTGTTCGAGAATGTGCTACCATTCTCATGTAAAAGAGCGCAACTGGTAAGGCTATTATCCAATCGACTCCTTTCTCTCTACATATTTTGGACAATCTGATTTTCAGAGTTTGATTATGACGTTCCACGAGACCTGCTGCCTCGGGTTGTCGGACACAGTGAAATTTCCATTGATATCCTAATAGAAGGGAAACGTGTTTCATTAGTTCGGATGAGAACGGCTGGCCGTTATCTGAGTAGACAACACGTGGTAAACCGTACCGTGGGAAGAATTCTCGAACTAACTGTTTGGCAGTAGTCGGGGCAGTGTAATCTGAAACCGGGTATGCTTCTGTCCAACGGGAAAGAGCACAGACAACTACGAGAACATATTTGAATCCTCGACATCGTTCCATCTGGATATAATCCATCTGGAGGACTTCAAAAGGGTGATCGGGAGTTTGAAATCCACCCTGTTCTACGGGGATGCTTTTACCTGGATTAAACTGACAACATATCATACAGGTACGAACTTTTTGTTTAGCTGCGGCTCGTAAATGTTTGTTGAACCAAATGTGTTGAATGCTGTCTAGCATAGCTTTTTCTCCTAGGTGCGCTGGACTATGTATAGTGTTAATGATGACTTGGACCATTGAGTCGGGAAGAAACCATATAGATTTTTCCTTCGTCATCCATCCTTGATCTGTTTGGATCCCTCCTAATTCAGTCCATTTCTTTATTTCTTCTGGTGTAGCATGTGTCTGTATGTCAATTACATCAAGGGCGGGATCCTTAACTGTCATGCAATGTGTTGGTGTCAGGACTATTGTCTTTGTCATGTCAGTTGTGTGAGTCTGATTCTGAGCAGTCTGTTTAGCTGTTCTGTCAGCTAGGTCATTACCCTGAGAAATGATATCGGTAACCTTTGTATGGGCTTTGCATTTCATAATCGATATTGCAGTAGGTAGATGAATCGCGTCTAATAGGGCTTGAATGAGGGGTCCGTGTTGGATGTGGGCACCGTGAGAAGTTAAATAACCTCTCTCTCGCCACAGTACGCCGAAGTCATGGACGACTCCGAATGCATAACGTGAATCTGTGTATATGTTGACTTTTTTATTTGTGGCTTGAATACAGGCTTGTGTCAGAGCGGTGAGCTCTGCTGCTTGAGCTGACAAAGTGTTAATACAATTTGTTTCAATGACTTCAGTGTCTGTTGTGACTGCGTAAGCGGCCACCAACTCTCCTGTACTTGTTCTCATACATGACCCGTCTACATATAATGTCAAGTCTGGATCTGTCAAAGGGATGTCTGTCAAGTCTTGTCTGGGTTTCGTCGTGATAGTAATGACTTCGACACAATCATGTGCCAATGGATCTGTTCCGCCTACTGGTAACAGTGTGGCAGGATTTAACGTATTACAACGTCTGATTTCTATGTGTGGCTGAAACAATGTCAATTCGTAACCGGTGAGTCTTGCTATAGTCAAGTGTTGTGTTTGTGTGCGGTTCAGGAGAACCTCTACTGCATGTGGTACTTGTACTGTCAATTGATGTCCTAACACTATGGCATCGCTTTGTCGGATTGCTAAAGCTGTTGCTGCCACTGATTTTAGGCACGCTGGAAGTGCCTGCGCTACTGGATCTAATGTACTAGAGAAATAAGCACATGGTTTGTGTGATCCTGCTTGTTCCTGAGTGAGTACTGACAAAGCAGTACCTTCGCGTTCTGTAACAAAGAGTGTAAACTGTTTACTGTAACATGGTGTTGCTAGGACAGGTGCTTGACATAAAGCTTTCTTTAAGCTTTCAAAGGCGTGTGTATGTTCTTGAGTCCAAGGGAGGACAGTTAATGTGGCTGCCTCCTGTGTTGTCAACTGGATGAGTGGTTTTGCTAGGAATGCATATTGAGGGATCCACTGCCTACAGTACGAAGTGAGGCCTATAAAAGCCCGCACCTCCTTTTGTGTCTTGGGTGGTGGCATGTTAGCAATTAACTGAATGCGATCGGGTGTAAGCTGCCTTCCCTCCTTGGACAGCGAGTGCCCAAGATAAACAACTCGCTGGACACAGAATTGCAGCTTGGAAGGGGACACCTTGTGCCCCTTGTCAGCCAGAAATTTCAAAACCGTCAGTGACGCTGTTTCACATTCAGGTTCGCTTCGGGCGGTGATCAGCAGATCATCGACATATTGAAGCAAGGCAGTGTTAACTGGCATGTGGATACTGTCAAGTTCTCGTTTCAGTGCTTGGCTATAGATGCTGGGGCTTTCTGTAAATCCTTGAGGTGCGCGTGTGAATTTAAAACTTCGTCCATTTAAACTAAAACCAAATAAGTATTGACTTTCTGGATCAATTGGGACACTAAAGAAAGCATTCTTGAGATCGATTACAGTGGAAAAACGTTGCTTCTGAGTCAATAGCTGTGAGTAATGAGGAGATATCTGGGACCACAGGGTATTGTGGTACAATGCATTTATTTAATTCGCGCAGATCAATAACCAATCGATATACTGGTGGTGCTTTTGGATCCGTTCTTTTAAGAATCGGAATTATCGGGGAATTACATACATTGGAGTCAGTTTCGACAACCACTCCTTGTGTAATGAGTTCGTCAATGATTTGCAGTAAAGCCACTACAGCATCTGGTGGTAACTTGTATTGTCGCATTCGTGGTAGTACCACTCCTGCCTTTAGTGTAACTCGATATGGTGTAATGTTCATGCAACCAACATCAGTGGGGCCTTGTGCCCATAAATGTGTAGGTAAATTCTGCAGTCGGTGATCCATGTCTCTGGATACGTAGTGACCTTTAAAGTCACGTAAAAATAGTCGCACTCCTTCCGGAGAACAACATATTATGGCTCCTAGAGCTTTCAATGTTTTTATACCTAACAAGTTTTCTGGACATGATTTAGTAAGCAATAAATCTGTAGTACGTGTTAATGGACCGACTGTAAGTGGAAGAGGTTGTGTTACGTCATTAATTATAGGTTTTCCTGAGAATCCAAGGGAAATATTTTGTGAGCCTGAGAGGGGTGCCCCTGGAACTTCACTGCGTCTTATAGTTGTTCTGCTTACCCCTGTATCAAGTAAAAATTTTCTGTCTTCCCCTAATAGTTCACTATGTACATAAGGTCCCTCTTGGTCTACAGGAACCTCTATAAGGGGTAAGCCAACTTCCCTCTCTAGGCTATCTCATGAGTATCGTTGATAATCAGGATAATCTGTTTGTGCGTACTGATACATCTGTTGTGTTGTTGCTTGTGTTGCAGCAACAGGCTGCGCTTGTGGTGATGCTACGATCTGTTGCGGAGCTGCCTGTTGCGGAGCTATTTGTTGCGGAGCCAACCTAAGTTGTGCCTGCTGAGGCAGTTGCTGTTGATTCTGATCCTGTCTAGGTGGACGTGGTCTCATGTGTTCTACCTGTGGCAATATTATGTTTCAGGACTGGACAATCGTGTATATAATGACCTGGTTGTTTACAATAGTTGCATGTCCCTTTCACAGGACCTGCGGAATCACCCTTTTGATGATTATCGGCTGTAACTGACTGTGCAACAAGCATTTTCATCTTTGTATCTTTCATACGTCTTTGTTCGTGTTCTTGTTCTTCTCTAATTCTATTGTGGTGATATTGTAACATCTGTAGCATCTGTGATGGGGTATTACCTTGCCAGGTGCTTTCGAATTTCAATACTCTATTCTTGACTTGTAGCAGAGAATTTTCAACTAATTTTGTCACAAACAGATGTGGATATGACTCACTACTGGCTTTTATGCCACTATTTATACTAAAACATTTTTCAAATCGGGAATAGAAATCACTAGTGTCTTCATCTGGTTTTTGTTTACAGGCTGAGATTGCACCCCAGTCTTCCTTTTTCGTAGTTAATAAACGTGGCAGTACCTGTATTAGTAATCCTGCTAATGCTGTAGTCTTATCCCCAAGCCCTGCTCCTGCAGCTCGGGCCTTTTCTTCATTTTCTAATGCTGTCCAATCTATCTTTTGGTCTCCCACCTCCCATTCCTTTTCTTTGAGTTTCTCATAAACACCGGCGGGTAATAGGACTTTTAATATTTTCATAATATCGGGGTAGGTATACTCTCCCATGAGTAACATGTCTTTTATCTCACGGTGGAAACCTGCTGGGTCCTTGTCATGGCTGGGTACTACTTTCTTCATTTCTAATAATTCTAGTTTAGTTATAGGCGTGTATACAAACACGCGTGTAAAATTGTCATCGGCACCTCTAATTGGGTGCACTTCGCGTAACGGATTCTGTCTATCTATGTGATACATTTTTCTTCCCATGATGGGAACTGGAACGTGTTCTGGGCATACGAAATTTAAATATTGATTTCGAGATTCTAGAATTTCCTTAATCAAATCAGTACCTGACCCTCTCCATATATTCGTGAGCAGTTCTGTCAATATGTCAGGTAAGGGTCCTGGATCGGAGTGTTGATTTTTATATAATATAAGGAGGTGTTGAATCATGTATATACTAGCTAAACGCTGTTCATATGGGTCTAGATTCAGAAATGTGTGTGCAAGTACATCATCATTGTATTCGCCGGGACTGTCTGCCCATTGTACTGCTGACCTGGCTAATTCTTGTTCGTCCATGGAATCGAGCACGTGGTATCCCCTTCGATCTGAGTAATTTATCAGCGGCTTGGAATAAGTGTTCAGGAGATTTCGTATTTAGCATGGGGTTTGGAAGATGTCTATTACATTCTGGACGTATTGGACGTATTGGGTCGTTAAAACCTCTGGTATTATTATGGGATCTTCCTCTACCTACATAAGCTATTGTATCTACTTGGTCTGATTCTTGCTCCTCCTCCTCTCTGTTTAGGTCAGTGGGGTCTACCTCTAATCTTTCTTCGTGTATTCTTTCTACTTCCTTGCGGATCTTTCGGTACATAGCTATTATACATAACAGTTTATCATGTCTCCCTTCTGATATATTCTTACTCCAAGTGACAAGTTTTTGCATTTCTTCCGGATTTACCCCTGGTCGGTCTTGATTTCTGATTAGACAGTTTATGAGAAAACGTAACAGTTGTCCCTGTACCTCCACTTTCTGGTACTCCATGGCTCTGCTAATACTTTCAGGACCTCGTCCTGACTGGACAAAGTGATATATATTTTCTAAATGTGTAGCCATTCCTGGTAGCTTCGTTAAATATATTGCAGCTCGTCGAATACGTAATGACGACAGCAGCATTTCGTCCCGTTTACCGGGCACAGGATCATATCTACAATCTACTAGAAGTTCCTTGAGCATGTCGGGAGTTGCTAGTTTGGGCGTACGTTGGTGTGCTAATTCTCTAAGGGAAAATTTATCTCCTCTGGGTGGCGTAGAGAAAATGTCCGTTGTACCTCCTATAGCACCGTCTGGGGTGCTGGACGTGAAAGGATTTGTTGAGGGTGAGACAGCAACCGTCGTTGCGGGAAAAACTGTAGAAACAGATGTGTTTGTCGGAATGCGTGTCAGAGCTTGTTGTTGTGGAGGTACAGACGGAGAATCTTGGCGATGAGCATCATCAACAAGCGGTCTATGTGGTGCGGTATTAGCATACTCGGGAGCTGCGTCATCTAAATAGGAGGAAAGGAAAACATCTTCTGCGGTTCTAGGATGCCCCTTGGGATGTGTTTTTATCGGAAACAATGGAGGTGGCAAGTCTTTTGGTATTTCCGGAGTAGCCTTAGGTAACCCTTCGGCCAGAAGTGGATACATACCATTCATAAGAGCGTTTCTTTGTCTACTTGTTCTGATTTTACTCGGGTACCTTCCTCAAGTAATACATTTTCTCGGACTTTATTTGAATTCTCCTTACTCTTATCTTCCTGTCGGAGTGCTTTTTCCGTGCGTCTATAGGATTCTTTACGCCATAATTCAATGGCATCTTTCTGCGACTGTCTGGCTTTCTTTTTCCATAATTCTTCTTCTACTCTCATGATGCAATCTGCATCCCAGGTCCCCGCTGCGGGCCATCTCTGACTCTCTGGTAATTCTTTGGTGTAGTCCACCCATAAATCAAGAAATAATACGGCATCTAGGCCATGCTTATGATACATAAAGTACCCTGGAGTGTCCCTAGGTGGGATAGGAACGGCTTCTTCGAGTACACCTTTTCTAGTTTTGATCTGTCTTAGTTTTGAAAAGAGTGGCATTTTTAGACCTTATTACTAGAACACACTTTACAAAAACACAATAATGAACAGTCATTCGCACCACAGTATATAGAACGTATTTAAAACATTTAACACTTAACAGTTTTACGAACAATGATAACTAATAGAAAACTAGTTACTGACATTATACTGATACCAGATAATACTTATTTATATTTATTTGTATGCACAACATACTATATATACTGCTAAACAGTACAGATACACTGCTAAAACAGTGCAGACCGGATTTGTGTACCCAAACCCGTCTTGACCGGCACAGACTATGTGCACGTTAAATGCCTCCCCGGTAATGGTACTCACCGGGTAGCTCGGAACGGAAGGCCTCGGAACGGAACTGAAACTGGACTGGACCGGACTGGCTTCGGAACTTCGGAACCTGGCGGGTCTCTGGATACCTCGGATCTTGCTCTCTCAGCTAGGCTCTGGTCGGGATACTTCGCACTTCTCACCGCCTCGTCTGGGTGTTGATCGCAGCCTCAGTCGTCCCCGCTTGGCCGGAGGGAGATACAGGAAATCCTGCGGGTACGCGTTTTTGTTGTCCGTTCAGCTGTGGCAGGAGACCGGGCCTGCAACGCACCGCCGGCGCGTGAGATGAGAAAGTGTCCCTATTCGGGCGCCAATTTATGTGGTAAATATTTCGTTACCGGTACTATTTTTTATGCGGTAAAGTCTATTAAAAATAACTCAGTAAAATGAGAGGCAGAATCCGTGGTATTAGAGGGTTTAAAAAGGCTTTATTCCTATACAAAGGAACACAATTCGAATTGTGGGCCTTCTATTCCATCACCACGAAAGTTCAGGAAGGAAGGGACATATATTATTGACAGGTAAGCAGTTTTATAGAAAATACATTACAATGAAACAAATGCAGTAGGCGTATCAACTGATAAGAAAAAATAAACTATGCATGCGTAACTAGAATAGGCGTAACTAGACAACGTCATCATACATGAGGTCATACGTGGGTGGATCCATAAGAGAATCCTGTAATGTCAGCAGAAATATTTGGCAGAGATGCGTGCGCAGCTGCATGACGTGTGATTGACGTGCAACTAGAGGGAGAAAGGGACTTGACATTTAGCTCTACATGTGGAGACAAAAGTCTGGGGTTATGTCAACCTAATCCCAAATCATATCTAATATCCTATGTTTAAAGAACTGTGTTATCCAAAAAGAGAGGTCTCTTAGGATAGAATCTTATTCTATACTGACTATACTGACTAGTGCGTGTACAAGCGTCTAAGTGTCTATACTAGATGCGAGGGGGTAGGAATATTCCATGGTAACAGGGCTATGAATTACTTGCATAAAGACAGAGAAGCCGGGCCCTTTGCTTGATAGCTGGAAGAATGTTTACTTAAACTACTAGACAGGAATGCATTGGATGCGGAGCGGAGCAGATAATTTCGAAGGTGAAATACAGTTTTTGGCAGGCAACAGGCTGGCGTCAGGCACCGTTAGCCGCGCAGGGAGTAGGACAAAGTTCATGGATACAGATGCGAGCTCAGACTGGAGCTTTCAGAGGCAGAAGGCAGGAAAAGGCTTAATGGCAGAATCAGGGCCTACTCGCCTGGACTGTAAAATGGCATGAATGAACCATATAAAGCCGTTGGCCTTTCATACTTAGGAATGGAATATCTGACCCATTCATAGTGGATCTGAAAGAGGACATGTTGACGGTGGACGCACATATATTTGCGTCTTCAAAACTGGAGCAAGAGGGAACATACATGTACGTGTAGCATGTACATGGAGCCGTTGGGGTCTACGATAGGGGACATAACTGATCACAAAATTCATATTTCCTCAAACTGTTACATTCTGTGTTTACATATTGTAATCCAGCTTGTTAATATATATGCTTTGTGTTCCTATGTTTATACTGTATGTTCTAGTAGCATGTGCGCTGTGTCTTTTTGTTTGGGATTCCACATAGATCGTGGTCATCTGCATTCGACCTTGTTGGCTTCGGTTACCTCTGGAGATCAACCTGAGCAGATGTGAAGCCGTGCTGCCAATAAACCTGCCTTTCTACAATTTGGAGAATGATTCATTTTAGCAGCAGCCCATATGTTTACTGGGTAATAGCTAATCAGCTGGCAATTGTCCACACAGAACAACTCATCTATAGGAATTTTTAGTCTGTTGCAATTATACGATTTTTTGTAATGACTCTTACATCAGCATAAAAAAGAATTATTCCACTTTTAAGGTTTGAATTAATTTCCACACTATCACATTTGCTGAATCTCGTCTAGTTTTTCGGTTTTGCCAGCAGCATTGTTGGCAAATTCGACCGCTGATTCTGCACTGTCAGCCAAACTTTGACCAAGTGCTTTGTTTATATAAAAGAAAGCAAAGTGTTTTCCTAGTGCTCCAGCCCAGCCTTCACTTTAGGCCATTGACAGCTTATCGGCAAGATGCAGATTTTCCTCTTCGTAGTGCAGTTCTGGACCAGTGCAGGTCTTGCTCTTTTTGGGAACTGTTTTGAAACTCTAGGCAGTTCCCAGTGCTGCCATTATCGACTCATTTCTTCATATCTGGGTGTGCGGTCATTCATATCCAAAGTTGATGTCAGGCAGTCACATGGCACTGTGAGATGGTATTGTAAGGTTCAGTGTCTGATTCTGTTCACACACATTCTATGTCCTCACCTTTTTTACGTTTACTCAGGGGCTTGTTTTTAGGACCCCCATTGTGGACATTTAACTCCATGTCTTGTGTTTTTTTACTCATTCCAGTATTCTGACTAAGTCCACCGGGCCTTCTGATTCCACGTAGTTGAGCCGCATATAACAGTTCTTTTTCTAATAACTTGTTAATCGTTCCATGGATGGACTGATGGGGAACCAATGCACATGAGAAGTCGTTTTTGAATTCTAGAGCAGCGCAGGGTATGCAATGTTCCGCCATAATAAGCTGCATCTTATTAGTCCTGAAGTTCCTCTAGAAAAAGAACAAAACGGGTTATCTGTTTATCGATACTCGCATTAAGAATATAAATACGTCTTTGATTGGGACTTACATTTTGTATGCCATGCATCGATGGAGTGCACCCCAGCTCATTTAGTTAATTGTGTATTTACGGCAGCTGTACCCATTGACTCTGAATACGGATTGAGAAGTACACCTAAGAATGGCTAAAACAGCCAAATAATTCTTGTGATAGAGAGGTGTATAGAACAGTTTTAGTGCGCTATCACCAGAACATGGTCTACTCCGAAAACGTATATTTTTAATAAAATTTCTCAGGCTAAATATTTGTCTTAACTTTTATTTAAAGTCCTAATCATTTTGTAAACCTAGAGTGTGCTCTCAAGACATTTAGGCGTCCGAGACTTTGTGATTCGTTGGATAATCATATTGAAGAAAATTTGCAATCTTGATCAGAACTTCCCAAGCCATCCTTACCTCCCTCCAACAGTGTTTCAAGCTTAGGAAAGTTTAAGGAAATTCAGTTGCCTCTTGATTCAGCCAAATCCGGATCTCCCTCAGATATTTGTCCTCCCAAGATCTCTGCTGCTCTCTCCAACCAGTTGGCTCCGGCCACCTATTCTTTATTCAATTTATCTGTCCATACTGGAGAAATTCCAGTTACCTGGAAGGCGGCCTAGGTGATGCCGACCCAGGAAAAAAAAGCTTCCCTAGCACCTTCTAACCTCTTTAACTACCGTCCAACCTTGTTGCTTCTCGAAGGATTAATAAACCAGCAGCTTTAGGAGTACCTAGAGGCTAATAATACCTTGGACCCACCCCAATCGGCTTTTTGACTTTCAAACAGTACCGAGACCGCTTTAGTAGCGGTCATTGACCGCATCAAAGGCTCTTTAGGCGCTAATATACCATCTATTCTAGTGCTGCTAGACTGGTCCTCAGCTTTCAATACGGTCTCATCCCAGGTTAGTCTGTATGTTACAGGAGATTCGAATTTATGGGACAGTGCTAAATTGACTTGGCTATTTTCTGTCCATCAGAACCCAGACTATTACTTTGGGCTCTTTTAAATCTTGGATTATGATGCTGGACAAGGGGGGTGCCTCAGGGCTCTTGTCTTAGCCCCTTGCTTTTCAACATATGTTGCACCCCTCACCAAGATTGCAAGAGACTTTGGTTTAAAAATACTGTACGCGCATGACAAGCAGCTTTAACTCTCCTTTGATAAAGACTTGTCCAAAGCGAAAGAAAGCCTCTCAGCTGGGATGACAGAACTTTCTCCAGCTGATTGCTGGAAAAGTCATTATGCGGTTTGGCAAGGCCCAACATGGGTATGCTTCTGACTGGTGACCCGTAGAACTTGGCACTGCTCCCAGACCCAAAAGGGTGGTTAAGGTCTAGGGAGTCTGTCTTGGCCAACCTCTTACCATGAAGAGCAGGCGATGTCCATCTCAGGCTCCCGTTTTCAAATCATGCACTTGGTGAGAAGAGCCTTTCCACTCCTCCCACTTACAGCAAGGAAAACGGTGGTTCAGACATTCATGATTAGCTGTCTGGACTACATTAATGTACTACTGGCTTCGGCAAATGAGACCTTATCAAACGACACAGTAGTTGGGCTCTGCACCGTAGCTCGCCTCATTTGCAGCCTCCCATCAGTGACTGCATCTGCTTCCCTCCTACGTGCCCTATATTGGCTATGGGTCCGGAAGAGAACCATTTTTAAAAATGTGTTGGCTTCCACATAAAGGCCTAGCTAGCTTCGAATCTTAGCACTTAGATCTAGTGATAAAGCACTGTTTACCCTTCAGGGGCCAGATTTTCTTACCTAGCACCATTTTAATGGAACAAACTGCTGCATTATGTTTGAACTGGTTCGGAATACTTTCTCTACAGAAAGCACTTAAGACCACTTTGTTCTGATTTAGCTGCTGCTGTGGTCTTTGTCTCATGGCTGCGCCAGATTTTCCTACCAGGGGTGATTTGTGCATGTTACAAATTAAAATAACCTAACACTACAAGGACTGGCTATGAAGCGCCGCTGTGAGCTTGCCTAGGATTCAATTGTAAAGTGTTAGATGGTTTTGCCGTGTTCTTCTGGATTAGTCAGTAGCCTGGGAAGACGGTTCACAATCTCGAATCTGTGGGAAGAGAATGTATAGATCCATATGAAACCAGGTCACCCAAACTGACACTTGAGCTCAATAATTGAGATCTGTTGCCCATACTTTCATTCCCCCACCCCCTTTGTTCCCAATGTGTGAGCAGAGTCATCACAAACTTGCTGTTTAAAGCTGCTCTTAATTTGACCTTTGTTACCACTCCCACAACCTTATTTATCTCCCTAGTTAGGAGGACTGTCTCCCTCAATGAGCAGGACAGGTGGCCTATAGCAGAGGAACCTTTCTATGGCATGTCAGTGTACAGGGTATGTGTAGCTAATTGCGGTATCATTTTAGTGTTTAGGTTTTGATTATTCATAGCTGTTTTTCCCCTGGAAGTCTGTAAGGTTTTTAATTATTTGCATCATTGCGCGGCCTTTTCAATTAATTTCTTGAGTTTCGTAATGACGTGCTTAGCCCAGGCAGTACACATTAATATTGAGCAAATCCACGTGCGCCCTTCCGCCGGGCACAGGCCACGAGCCTCTGCACCAGTGCATACACTGCCTTCGAAATGAACAGTGAATTGTAGGAAGTTTGTTTCCTTTAAAATGTTGCAGAAAAGGTTTTCTGAAAATGTGTGCTTATTGTAATTTATTATTGCAGTCTCCCCTCCTGTGAATGTTGTGTAGAATAGAATACATTTTGGCTCGGTAGCCCAGATGGCTACGATCACTTCATTATGCTTAGGTTGTGCTTCAGCGGGTTATCAACTCTGTTTCCCTTGTTCTTGTTCCCAGCCCTTCAAGGGAATCTGTACTACGAAGCTGGAAAAATGATAGCAGTCTCTCTTGTTCATGGAGGCCCTGCTCCTTCCTTCTTCTCAAAGACGCTCTTCCATTGCCTGGTCCATGGGCCGGGCAATGTGGAGCCCTCGATTGAAGATGTGGCTGAGGAGGATATGCTGCATCTGATCATGAAGGTGAGTACAAGACTAGACTGGGTTCACTCGTCTGCAGACGTGGGAGTTGGTTTAGCTTGGGTTGATGCTGTTTAAATCGGACTTCCTCAATATCTCTGAAGGGTATCTCCAAAGCCATTAACTGAGGCAGGCTAGGTGGATTTTGTAAGTCAAGGGAATGGTAGAACACATTGCAATAGGTACCATTAATTTCTTCAAATTTGGGGTTTACAAGGCAACGTATCTCTTTTTAAGGTTTTGGGGTACCTTAAATTCCAAATTATACTATACATTGGGTATAAATAAACTATAAACGCCCTCAAAAGGGAAATAATAAGAATGTTGTACATAGGTGAAATACTTGATGTAGAAAATTTCTGGTCCTTGAAGGAACACATTTATTTTTATATTAAGCACGGACTTTCATTTGCTTTGAAAGGGTGGACAATGGGCATAAAGTGTGGCTCTGTCAAACACTGGATCAGCTGCCCCTGCCGAAAACCTCCCCACCCGACCTCCTTCAGCAAAACCTTTTTGAGCACCTCGCATCACAGAAATACTGAATCTGTAGCTTTCTAGACCTTATTGTTTTAGTCCGACACATCTGTATATACAAAGTGCTGCTACTGCGGGTGCCTAAGCTAAATGGAGGAAAGGTAAACTTATGTTGGGTGACACTGACGTAAGTACGATTCTGCTGAACCAGAAGACAGCAGTTTTCTAGAGTACACACGTATAAGTATGAAAATCGAAGGAGAGACTGCGCGAGCTTGCCCAAGTCATTGCGGCGTTTATTAACCCAGACTGCCTACTTTACATCGCAGTCGATCCCTGTAATCAGCAGAGGAGTTGTAACACATTTTTCTTTGGAAATAAGGGGTATTCAAGACTATAGACTCCAATAACTGCCACGTATTCTAAAACATTAGGCTGGTACATTGCAATATATATATATAAAGTCATGTTAAACAAAAAAAAAAGCAAATTCAATATCCCCAAAATTTAGTTTTTGGGAAATGTCAATTGCTGAAAAGTGAAGGACTGTAAAAAACGAGCAAAACTAAGGCTTGTTACCTGGTCTTGTGGCTACAAATACAGCAAACAGTATCTATCTGTTCATGGCCGCACTCAAACAATTTCAAAATGATGCCTTCTTAGATCCAATTGCGGGATTTCCTCGGGGCTCTAAAACCATGGGGAGTTGTATCCTCTCATTTGAAGATTTATCTTGATCGCCATCTAAAGCTGGACAGCCCTCGTTCACTCCTTCGACCTCCACATGGCGCAGACTGTTCTCGTCTTGCTGCTTGAAGACCTTTACTACTTGACCACTTTAGGGTGGAGGCTATCGTTTCAGATTCAACTTTCAGCTGCTTTAGAGGTAGCAAATGGAGGACATAAAGTTTAACCTTTTTGCATCTTCTCAGCTAGTAATTGAGTGCAGGGTTCTGCACAGGTAACCTGTCTCCACTATTTTTCAGTGTACTTCATGCCACTCTATTGTGTCATTAGGGCCAGACCGGAAATATCATTCATACATAGGTCATATGCAGGTATTTTTGTGCATGAGTCTCAGTAATTCACTGGATTGAGGAAAATCTTCAGAAGTGATCTCTGTCTCAAAATTAATGGTGCTAAAACTGCAATGCCATTTCAGCCAAAACTTGTCGAACACACAAACCTACTCGCCCTTCTAAGCCATTTTGATCCCAACATCATTTGCCCAAAGGACGTAAGAATCTTGGAGTCGTATTGGATGCGGAGCTTCATTTTGAAGTCCATGTTGGTTCCGTAGCTTGATCTGCATTTTTACAGCCTGTAACAAGCACACTGCCACGCATCGAAAGGAACTGTCGCATTAATTCATTTTAAACTGGATGCTAATGCTAAGATGTATGAACTGCCAAAGAGCAAATAGTGTAGTTTTGAAATGTGAAGATCATGGCTGTAAGACTAGTATTCACTTTAAGGAAACGTAATACGATTTCAGAAAAACTCAAATGCCTACACTGGGTGCTAGTAAATGCGCATATCCTCTTTAGATTTGCACGCCTACTTATTAAGTGTTTAAAAGGCCCGCATCTGCCTGTGAGACAAAATTGTTGAAGTCTTGTCTTCTTGAAACCTCTGTCGATCTACATATCCCTATAACTAAGCTCTGCTGACAAAAGGGAGACAGTAGGTGTAAATCGTCCAGTGATTTGGAACGCTGTCCATATAACTTGGAGAATAAATACTCTGCAGCCATTCAGGAAGGAGTTTTTAAAAATCTGTTCGGTGGGGGGGGTCATTTTATTCCTCCCAGCATGTGTTCTCAGGTGTCTTCTTTAGAGATACTAGTTGACCCATTCTTCTATTCTGCAGGGGCTAGGTACTTTGGAGTCCTGACAAATATTTGTTTAGTTCTGCATCATTTTGCATTGTACCACTGGTAGCATCTAATATTGGGCTCACATCTTATATCGTAGCTGGCGAAGCCGCTCAGGCTTTGTATTCTGATTTGTGGAACTTGTGTTTCTTTTTAAGATCAAGACCTCGCCCTCTCTGGCGAAGCTGAGGGCCACGATCCAGGAACACTACGACTATCTGTGTGGTATTGGCTGCTTGAGCATCGTGCACTTTCTGGGGGACAAAAATAAAGTGGTCAAGGACTTGCTGCGCTATCATGTCATAAGGAGAGTTCAGACATCCTTTGAAAGGTAATAACTGATCACATGAGCAGGTGTTTTTGTTTTGTGTGCAGAATGATTTTTGGAATTTGAGGGAAGGTTGGGTCCATGAATGAACAGGATACTGACACTGTTCTTAAGGGAACTACTTGTAAGGAGATCATGTTCACTTCTACTGTCCATGTAGCCATGTGTTTATTGGAATTGTTTTCTATGGTGTAGCACTTTTTGGCTAGCTGGCACTTCAGCCCAACCAGCTACGCAGGCAGTTGCACATACGTATGATAATAATCCAGCTGGGGCAATGTTTGCCACTATTACGTTGGTTAAGGTACACCTTCCAGCCGGTCTGTTTGTATTCTTCCACATGAAAAATGTATGTTCGAATGACAATAGTGGGCTACTGCTTACCTTGTAATGGCGCCTGTGGTGGGATCCATCATTCCTAGCACAGTACTGATAAACACAAATCCTGATGGATAAGCTGAATGCCTGTGCTATTGCCTCCGTGTTATGCGTTTTACATCTTTTTTTGTTTAGTTTTAGGCATGGTTTGAAGACACTTGGTGTGCTGGAAAGAATCCAGACCTTCCCTGAGGTGTTTTGGAACATTTTGTGTCAGAAGCCTGAAAAGCTCACAGCAATGACACTGGGAAACCTTTTCACCATCCACTTTTCTGAAGAGGACAGCAACATGCTGCTTCATGAGTCGCATATTACTGAGTTCTGGATGGATTACCTGGAAGAAGTAGAAGGTAGATTTATTCTCCATTCTCCGCTCACTCGTCCTTTCATTTCCAGCTTCATATTTAGACTTCGGTGTCTTATGCCCCTCAAGAACTATCTATTCAATCAGGTTCTTATTAATCTTTTCTAGTCCTGCCGCTCTCTGGCTAACTAGGACTAGTCTTGCTACGGCTTGTCAAGCCCCTGCAGCTTACCAGTGGCATTTCAGGCAACTGAATCTAGGTAAGCTCGCCCTGTCCTTGCCACATCCACTCTCGCTGGCCTGCATGTGGGAGAGGTGGGTGTGTGTTTTTGAGGCACATACTTGGCTAGAGTACTGAACGAGGCTAAAGTTCAAGATTGTTCATAATGAGAGATGTGCAAGAGGTGAATTCTATCATTTTGAAATGCATTCTCAATTTCTACAACACAGCACTGTGGTCCACTTTGTATTATTAGCTATTACAACTGAAACTATTTAATTTATCCCAATGAACAGAAGTCCTTTTCTCAACCCACTGATGATGCACTGCCTTCTTTAGCTGCAGTAAAAGACTCTCCCCATTTCATGTTCTAAGTACTTGGGGGAGGTGAGGGTCACCTACTTACTCCATGAAGTGTGACTGTACCCTAGTTTCTGATTCTCCTGTGATTTCCTTACACTGCTAACCAATATGATTACTTTTGTTAGTTGGTAAACCTTCTACAAACTAAACGCGGATGCTACATGCCGATGGCTCATTGCCTGGGTCCTACTTCAATCTCACTTCAATCTCTTGTATGCATAGACGCAGGGCATCTGTGTCATATCTGTGGGCCCGGTGCTACCAGCGAGTGATCTGAAAGGCCCCTAGGGAGCTCTGATACGTCCCTCACCCTGTGTAAGCGATTGGCGGGGGTCAGGAAGTCCGGGGTAGTCCCTGAGTCCACCATCTATTTACTGATGGATTGATGACTCCATTCCATCTCTTCCCCCCCCCCCCCCCCTCCCCCGGCACTACGAGGGGGCCCGCCAGCAGCTTGATTAAAGGAATGTCCAAGTGAGGGTGGGGCATAGAAATTGAACAACATGATAGGTTCTCCGTATAGAGTCCCTGTGACCACTGTGTACTTACCATATTTATCAACCCATGTCTTGAGATGCTGGGAAGATATGGCGCGCTTAATCAGGATCCCTGTAGCCCTGCAACCCAGTGTGAACCCCGCATAATAAATGTGCGTATCCCCATCGGGTTAGTCATTGGGACCATGTTACCCATGAAGTGGGTCTCCTGTAGTAACAGGACATCTGCTCCCATCCTCTTGGCTGGTTTCAGGACTGCCCCCCTCTTCACCCTATATAGTTAACCATTGACATTCCACGACACCAATCAAATTAAATTCAATGAAATTTTCATGGACTGTGTACACATGGTTCTATCCTGTTACCATAGCGATTTGTTTGAGAAGGGAGAGTGTAGATTCCGCACGTTCCAATAGCAAAAAATAAGAAAAACATGCAGACATAACCATAATGGCAACATAACCAAATAGCAAGCCATCATCTTGGTATCCTATTTACTACAACAAGTAGTATGTAACCCCCACCCCATTTTCCGAAGCCCTGAAATATCTGTCGCAGAATGTGGTGGTGGCAAAACCCAACGATGGGCCTGTGGATCACCTTACCCAACATTAACCTGGACCCTGAATACCATAGTATGCTGCAGTCTGTAGCGTCCTATACTGTTTGGATCTAGGAAAACACTATCAAACATAGGTACCCCCGCTGTGTCACTTAAGGGAGCGTTTCCCAGATGCCTGGGAAGACTTGGAGCCCCCTGCAGCCGCTGGCGCGTCACCGGTCTACCTTTGGTTCTGCCGTGAAGATCGGACGACGAGAGCCCGGTATCTTTCTGTTCTTATTTTGCTTGTCGCTCTGTGAGGAGTCAGTCTGGTTGTGGTGGTGTATGTGGTTTGATCCAATTCATTCATCTGTCCAGTGAAATACCTCCTTTGTGAGTCGAAAAGGAGCGTCTGAAACTGATGCATCACTTTGAGTTTGGCTGGATATTGAAGCATATATCTGATATTTAACTCACGGAGGCGATGCTTTGCGCCCTGAAAGGATTGATACTGCTGCTGTACTAGCCTTGTGTAGACTTGAAATATAATAATGTGTGTTAGATACATTAGTTTTTCCTGTAAATCGGGAATTGGAGTCTGGCTTAGAATATGGTGCAAACTTACCTTGGAGGATGCAAAGCTGCTTGTTTTACCACATTTAATCCACAGTGTAGATAACGTGCATAGGAACCCCACAGTTTATATCAAAATAAGTCTGTTTATTACACAACACAGTCAATAACACATTGGTATATCTTCTAGCCGGCGAAATCAACAGTACACATGAAAATACGTTCGAGAAATCAGGTAAGTAGCACAAATATACACTGGTCTCCAGAAGGAGACCAAACCACATACTAAAGAAGCGAAATGCGAACTTCAAAGGAGGACCAGACTTGGACCAAAGTACTCCTAGGAGCTGGGAGAACCAGGAATCACCCAGGGTAAGTACCCAGGGACCCCACTGAGGATGTGTGCAGAGTGGAAACGCAGCCGCGTGCCCACTGGGCGTCTATGGAGAAGTCACAGTCACAGTTGCAGTTGTACAGTAAAAGGACCGTTCCCAGAGGACCCCGAAGAAACCCTTTGGAGGAAGAAGGTTGGAGAGCCCCACCCCACTCATGAATGCCCCAGGAACTAGGTTGCCTGCACTAGGGAAGCCAAGTGCATAGGGATGAAGTGACATCAGAAGCTCCAGTAGACGGCAATGGAAGACTTGGGAAGAAAAGCCTCTGGAGAAGTTTGTGAAAAAGTCCAATGGAATCCAAGGATGGATTCTTGAAGAGGTGAACCTGCAAGCAGATAGGACATAGTCTATGCCACTCGGAGGTGACCAGGAGGCAGACATAATGCCCACCTACGTTCAGAAGAGTGGACGAGGGCTTTGTCGCTGCAGCTGTGGGGACCAGGTGACACTAAGGAAGACCAGGAGCCGTGCACGAGCTGTCCCACGTCGGGTGTCAGTGTCCAAGTGGTCGTTGTTCGGCAGGAGCATCAACAAGCCTTGTTACTGCAAATGGAATGGCATTCGACAAGATGCAATCGTTTGGACCAGCAAGGCCTCACCAAGTGCAGGAGAATCAGAGCAGGCCTGAGCAAGCATGGGAGCCCACCAGAGCAGAAGACCCCGAGAGGACTCACAGGCCGAAGGCACAGGAGTCGCAAGAGGACGTCGGGCAGCTCACCGAAGATGGAGGCCCATGGTGCAAGGGATTCAGTGAGGACGCTGATATTCGCGGGGTGAGGTGCTGGAGCTTCTTGTAGCCTGAAGATCTCTGGAGTGCAGAGCCAACAAGCTTTGGAAACTGCAATTTGACACGGTGCACAGGGGTTTGGTCCCAGCGGCTCCGAGGGATATTGTCCTCCAAATTGCAAGGAAGATGTGTCAGGTCTCTGGAGTGCCACAGACCCACCCCCTGCGTTGTTGAGCCTCGGGAAGTCTATAGGACGACAGGAGCACCAGACAGGTCAGCTTTGTTCTAATACCTGCAAATGCAGGGGACCGACTCCTTCACTCAAGGGAGATTTCTTCAGATGTCCTTGATGCTCACAAGTCTTCTGGAGAACCTGAGCGAAGCACAGACAGACAAGCAGAATACTTTGCAGAAACCAGGAGCAGCATGAGTATTCCTTGATGCATCTCGGTTCCGGGCGAAGTTCTAAATGTCCAGTGGATCGAAAAGTGTCTTGGTTTCAGAGGTGACTCTTGTTCCACGACTAATCTGAGGATCCACCCACAGGGAGCCCTTAAATACCCAAGGAAAGGGCTGGAATGACTCTGTCCAGCTCCTCTTCTGTGAGGGGACCAGAGGGGAGGATACTCCCCTGTCCTTTCTCCAGTTTCGTGCCAGAGCGGGAACCAACGGTTCCTGGACTGGTTCAAACCGGAGTATTCAAGGAGGGCAGCAAATGTGCCCTGGAATGCAGTCTGGGGGCACTGAAAAGCATTCCACCCCAGCCCAATGCACTGTTTGGGAGGCGGTTACACCTCCTTGTGACAGGAAACCTATTCTACCTTCACCTGCCCGAGCTCAGCAGCAGGAGGGCAGAACCGTGTCGGTGGCAGCACTAGCTTGCTGGCAGACCCTGAAAGGCTGTGACTGGGAGTGCCAGGGGCCCCCAGTACATGGGATCATTCCTTTAACACCAGAATCAGTGTTGGGGTATGATCTTAACATGTTTGATACCAACCTTGGCCAGGTTCGGCGCAGCCATCATATAGTTAAACCTCTCATAATGACTGATGTCCGCTATGTCTTAAAATGTCTGACCGCACTTACAAAGCCTGGAGAATCGATATTGGAGTTTGTAGGTGCCCTGCTCATCATGCAGGGGCGCCCTAACACAACCAAGAACCCTGCCCTCAGAACTGAAATCCCCACCATAGGGGTGTCTTATAGGGTTAGGTGTAGTGACCTCCGATATAAGGAAACTTATCTGTCGTGAGAGAGGTGTGAGAAAGTGCTCTTTCTGCACGGTTGCCCCCACTGTTTGCTGAACTGCTGATGTATTTTGACTGAGTGTGCCCTGGGCTAAAACTGCATTAAAGACCAAACCCATTTGTCACTCTCTGGCCACAGGTCAGTCCCTGGTAAATTGTACCACAAGTACCCAGGGCACTGTGTCCATGGTAGGCCTCTAAGGGCTGCAGCACCAACTGTGCCACCCTTAGATGCCTTGTACCTTTACACTCACACACACTGTTCTGCACCAAAACACCGGCCTGCAAAGTGACGAGTCGACATGGCACACATCCCTGTGTGCCATGCCTACAACCCACTGCCCTGTCATAGATCAGCCTCTCCTCTAGCTGGATGCACTATGCCAGTGGTGAGGGTACAGGTGCATGAGCCCTGTAC
The DNA here is from genome assembly GCF_964204655.1 of Triturus cristatus. Lineage (NCBI taxonomy): Eukaryota > Metazoa > Chordata > Amphibia > Caudata > Salamandridae > Triturus > Triturus cristatus. The sequence goes on from NC_140592.1 coordinate 1,259,362,271, forward strand.
CCCTACAGTGTCTAAGCCAATTCTTACTCATTTTATGTGCAGTAATGCCATTAAGAGTATACGGTGCTGGGCGTTTGTCATTACGAACTCCACAGTACCATAATGGCTTTACTGAAAACTGAGAAGTTTGTTGTCAAACGTCTCTGCACATTAAACCCACACTGATGCCAGTGTGTGATTTAATGAAAAAGCCCTAACCCTAGTGGCAGCTCCCCAGCTGCCATCCCCAGACATGTTTCTGGACCTCTGGGTCGAGAGCCTGCTGCTCTCGGGGGTCTGAAACAATGCACATCCTGGGACAAGGTGCCAAATCTCCTCCCCCAGAATGGGCAGGGTCACTGAAGGGGAAGCTTCAAAGGCTTGCCACCTTGGTGAGCTTCCCCAGGCCTTTTGCTGTTTCCAGCAACTGGTCCCCACCAGTTCTGCTCCCCACTTTGGGCGGGAGAACCAGCGGGAAAACCAAGTGAGGAAGGGAGGTGTGCCCACCTCTGCCAACCCCACCCCACTGGAATGTGGCATAATAGGTGGTGTACCCACCCCAGGGAATTGACCCATTGGTCCCAACCTTTAACCTACTTGTAATGCCCCTAAATCTAGTATTATGGGGCACCCCTGAACCTTGCCTCCTAAGACAAACTACAAGAAGAAAAGGAGGACCACCAACCAGCCGTGCCGAAGCTAAGAAGAGGACCGCCACTGACTTGGCCCCAGCCCTACTAATCTGCCCCCACCTCGAACCTGCAGAAGCAAAACTCTGGTGTGTCCTGCAGCCAGCAACCACAAGAACCCCGAGGACCTGCCCTGCTTTCTAAGGAAAATACTGTCTCCAGTGAACACTGGATTTGTTCACCAAACAGACTCCAGCTCCGGCAGGATCCACGAGTCTGCACTCGACTCCCACGGCTCGAGTTTGAGTGGCCCAACACCACGACCAGGTCTCCCCAGCGATCCAGACCCAAGATTCAGTGATCCCTGACCTGCCTCAAGCCTCCAGCAGGCACCAGGAGCCTCAATCTGGAAGGTCCCCCCCATCCGCGACCAGGAGCTGGTAAGATGATCTGACGCTAAAAGTCACCCCTGCACCGGACGCACCACAGCCTTGGGTGGCTCAACCGACGGGGTCTGTCCAACCTCCAGCATCCCAACTTACCTCTCCAAGTGGTGGTCGCACCCAGAAGACCTTCGTCCCCGAGCCTGCAGTGTTTGCGAACCTGGAGAATCCCCATTGAAAGTAACAGGGTACGTGACGCCAAAGCAGCACTCTGCACCTGGCCACCCTAGTGCCACTGAGCGTGCATCCTTGACCCTGGGGAACCCCTGAGTCTAACCCCAGAAACCCAACTCCCACAACAAAGTACTTAACTGTTAACCGATAACACTATTTGCTCCCATAGGATAACATTGACTGTTTTGCTATGAAAAAGTTGCTAAGTGTGGAGTGGGAAAATCTATGAAAGTCTCTAAAACTGTAACCAAATAACCCAAACGCTTTTTCTTACCTGTTTACAGGAAATGTCCCAGTGCAGTATCCAGGTATACTACACTCTGTAAGAAAATTAATCTGTAAAGTAGTCTACATGACATCCACTTGAATAGTCTATACAAAGTATATGTACAATATTTCAAAGCATTGAATTACCAGTGATTTTACTGTAATCAGACCAAAGTATATAAACAACTGCAATTCAAACTGTATTTCCAGACTCCACATCAATTCTACTGGAACTCATGGCGATCTACCCTCCATCCTTGGAAGACTAGTACTTGTGTTCATGGACAACAACACCGCCATGTGGAACTGCCAAAACAGGGCGGGGTTGGGTTGCGGACCCTTTGTCAAGAGGTCTGGCTGGAACAGCAGGGCATATTCCTGGTGGTTCAACGTCTAGTGGGGCTGTGTGAACGCCAGGGTGGACAAACTCAGCCAAAGTTGCCTAGCAGATCATGAGTAGCGTCTCCATCCGGAGGTAATGCAAGGCCTCTTTCAAGAGTGGGTAGAGCCTTGGTTAGATCTGTTTGCCACTGCAGAGAATGTGTAATGTCTGTCGTTTTGCATGCTGGAGTTTCCAAAGCGGCTTTTACTCGCAGACACCTTTGATCTCGAGTGAAGCTCGGGCCTCCTGTACCCCTTTCCTCCCATACCACTCCTGCCCAGAGTTCTCAAGAATTTCAGCAATAACCGGGCCCAAGTCATCCTTGTGGCTCGTGACTTTTTACTGGGAGTTTGCTCCCGAGCTATTGAGCATGGCTATCTGTCCTCTGATCAGGCTGCCCCTTTGAGTGGATGCTTCTGTCTCTGCAGCAGGGGAGGGATCTCTATCTGAACCGGTCAGTGCTATACCTTCATGTGTGATGATTGAGTGGCGACAGTTGATAGTTTTCGTTCTTCCGCCCGAAGTCTGCAATTCTATTTTGCCAGTCACAGGCACCCCTCTACCAAGACAGTGCACACCTGTTAGGTAAAATTTATGTAATGGTGTACAGAATGACAAATCTATCCCCTTCCTGCCCCCCTCCCCCTTTTCAAGTTCTCCTGTTCATCCTTTCTCTTGTCTGCTCTGGGTTATCTCTCTGCTATTTCTGCTTTTCTATGGCTGCCTGATCAGCTATCCCTCTTAAAATCCCCTATTATAAATAGATTTTTGAAAGGTTTACAACATTTGTTGCCACCTTTTTCCTTGCATGCAAGTTTGTGGCTTGGTGTGCTGAGACCGTTGTTCTTTCTGCTCCCCTCTCAAGTCTTCCTCTCTTTCTCTTGCCCAGCAGAGCTCTGCTTTGGATACCTTAGTGGGCCATCTTTCTGCCTTCCCAGCCTTTCTGCGGTTGCCAGATCAGCCACCCATGTTCAAATCCCCTGTTGTACATTGGTTTTTGAAAGATCTCATCACTTTTTCACCTTCATCCTTCATCATGTCTCCGTGGGACCTACATTGAGTACTCACCTTTCTAATGTGCGCTCCCTTTCAGCCACTGCACAACTTTCCTCTCAGGCTCCTTACCATTTAGACAGCCTTCCTAGTGGTGATATCTTCCCGGAAGGTCGGTGAGCTCAAGGCTTTGTCATAAAAGCTTCCATACTTGAACATCTTCCCAGACAAGCTAGTTATTCGTACTAGAGCCTACTTTCTGCTGGAAGGTGGCACTCCCTTTCATGGAGGCCTGTCCAGCACCATACCTCCTTTTTATGCTCTGCCAAATGCATCTACGGAGGCGGAGGAGCGACTCTACCGACTGGACCCAAAAAGAGCGCAGCTGTTCTACCTTAATCGTTAGAGTTCGGGTTGGATGATCAACTCTTCGCAGGGTATGTCGGAGCAAAGAAGGGAAAGGCTGTGCAGAACCAAGCCATCTCCCTAAGGATCATGTTCTGCATTGAAATCTGCTACACATTGACCAAGAAGCAACCCCCTATATGCTTGCCTGCTCATTACACCAGAGACCAAGCTGGACATCTGCCAAGCAGCAACATGTGCCTCTCCGCACACTTTCAAAAAAATCTTTTGCCTGGTCCGTCTGGATAGGCACTTTGCCTGTTCAGTCCTGCAGGACTTTTTAGTGCAAAATTGTTTCCCAGACCCACCTCTGGGCGGTATTGCTTGGGATCTATTCTAAGGTAAGAAGTCTGAGGCTAGGCGTTGCGATCAGATGAACAAGTTACCTTCGGGAATTCCTTGTCTGGTAGACACTCTTCTCAAGCCGTAGACTCCTTATCTACCCACCCTTTCTCCCTGCTCTGGGAACGGATTTCTAGGGTCAGGGCTTTGCTTTTTCATGGCCCTAGTTTTCCACACCAGTGGTCCGTGTTTGTCATGGCTCCGCACTTCTGCCGTGGAGTCTCGAAAAACTGACAGCACACTAGGGTGGCTCCTATAGAGTCACCACACTTCACTTCCGATGTGGCTAACAGCGACAATGCCACGCAGAGCCGAACGCCACCTACCGGCTCGCAGGGGTACTGCTAATGAAAGATTTCCAGATCTAGTCTGAAGTCTGGGGATAACGCTTAAGTAAGGAATATGTGGCTAGATAGAGTACCAGATAAGGCATTGCCGAAGGTAAAAACCTTGTTCGTCTGGGCTTGTGCCGATAGTGTGGTACCCTAATCTGTTCAGCCTGTGTATTGGTCTGGCTACCTCTTCAGGAGAACCTCTTGTCTCTCAAACATGGGAGGGTCCTGCATCCTAATCTGCACAACCTACACCTCCATGCACGGAGATTGAGTTGCACCAACTTGTGCATTTTCGATTACCCTGCTGAACTAGTGGGCATTGTCCTTGCAGCTAGGTACCCATCTATCAAATGTTTTTATTCTGGTCAATCAGGCGAAGTTTGTGGCCTGGTGTGTAGATTTTCAAGTTGACAACCCTGCAGGCCAAAGTGTCAGATGTTTTGTTATTTGTTCTTTGTCGCTCAGCTAGGCTTTGTGGTGAGCACAGTTAAAGTTTGCCTGAACTTTCAGCCATTGTACTTTTTTTGTTTTAGTTTTTTTTTTTAAGTTTTCGATAGCGTGAACTAGACTTGAAGATATTCGGGTATCGGAGTTACAGATGGACACATTAATTTTTTATTTTTGTTAGGCACAGGGAGATTAAGTGATTTGCCCAGAACCACAGGATGTTGAGCGTTGTTGCCAAGGAGAGGATGTAGCCGTAAGGCTACATCCTCTCCCCTTTTGCCTGCTCCACTTTCGTTGTTCAATTCACTAGTTGTGATGCATTTTTTGGAGGAGTTTGTGTTACGTGTGTCACATGCACATTACCCCCTGCTCTTCATCATGCCTCAATGGGACTTTAATTTGGTCCTTAATGTGCGTATTCTTTGAGCCGATGCTCAGTTGTTTTCAGATTACTGCCAATCCAACAGCTATTTCTCATTCGTTATTTTTGTGTCTTGTCCGGGAGCTGCAGGAACTGTCTATGAAACCTCCATACTCTGCCTTTTTCCTGGTTAGATTGATGCCATGAACTCTATTCCTTTTGCGGAAAGTGATATCTCCCTTTCACATGGGATAGTCCATCGCTCTACCTGCTTTTTTCACTCCACCTAACTGGAACAAGAGGCTTAATCATCTGAATCCTAAAAGAGATCTCATCTTTCACTCTTTGCATGACCAGCTTTTTTATCAGCGTTACTTGTGCTAAAAATAGAAAGGTGATTCAGAAGCCACTCTTGTCCGGGGGTGGGGGTGGTGGGGTGGGGTGGCATCCTATGCATAAAGACATGCTATGTGTTGGCCAGTAAGGAGCCTCCAGAGGACCTTTGGGCCAATTATAGGAGAGCAAAGGCAGCCAGTGTTGCGTTGGCGAGAGGTGTTAATTTGGCATATGCAAGGCTACTATGTGGGCATTGGTATATACCTTTACATAGCATTACTTTCTCAACAATTGTAGAAAACTGAGTTTTTCTTGCAGTACCCCCACCTTTTGCTTGTTTTTTACGCAACTTTGACTGAAGTGTACCGGGTCCCTGCTAACTATGTTTCCAGTACATGTGTTCTTTCACTAAAAACTGTACCTTTTGGTTTCCAATTGGCACAACTTCAGTGGCCCATGTAAGTCCCTAGTAGATGGTACCCCTGGTACCTAGGGCATTGGCACTGAAGAGGGACCCCAAGGTCTGCAGCACAAATTGTGCCCACTTAGGGTCCCCTCACCAAGGCCCTGCACTCTTCCATTGCAGACTGCGTGCCCTTGTGCAGGCCAAACTGAAGTGTCGACATGCCTGTGTACCATACCCCCAGACACTGCTTGGGATATGGATAAGTCACCCCTATTACAGGCCTCGTAGTCCCACGGCAGTGTGCACTACATCTCCTGTGAGGACATATATGCATGCCCCTGCAACATCCATGTTGATTCCTGGTTATTGTAAGTAAATAGGGAAGTCATAGTGAGTACATGGGCTGGACACTCATTGCGAGTTCCAAAACTCAATGATGGCTTACCTGAATTATGGGATGTTTGGTACCAAACATCTTGTCGTAATAAACCTGTGCTGATTCCAGTGTCAGATTGATTTAATATTGCACACAGAGGACCCCTTAGAGGAGTCCCCTGAAAATGACCTAACCATTAGCGTGTGCCTGACTGGTCTCCACCAGCCTGCCACCTCGAGACATGTTTCTAACCCCTTAGGTGAGAGCCCTTGGCTCTTGTAGGTCAGAAACAAAGCCTGCTCTGGGCAGAGGTGCAAATCTCTCCTGCAGGAACAGCATTTCAAGGGCGCCAAGCCTAAAAGGCTTCCTGTCCTTTGGTCTGCAACAACTGGCCACTACAGCTAGTGGGATGGGTATGCCCAGACGTGGGTCCCTTGCTCACTGTGCCACTGGATTCAAGCTAGCCTGGCTGAAGAAGGGTGACATACCCTGAAACCGGTCCCAGGATGCTTGTTTCTGGTCCAGGGAGGACCTGGCCTGGCAGTTCGGTCTGGACTGTTCCCATGCGGCACAGGGTCAAGACTGATTTGCATATGGCTGGGTCCAAACTGGGGAGGCGTAGTGGGCAAAAGAACGATGGATTTAACCCAGATCTTTTGTCTGGGGGAGAATGTTTGCATTGTCAGCATTCCGTCCATCTTTTGTTTGCTGTAACACTATAGCTAGTGGAGTTGACCGCCACTGTCCATGCCCCACGTTTTGGCAGCAATACAGGCGGCGGGGGGGTTAACAAGAACAGGTGTGGTGTCCACTCCCAGCCGGTGCCACCCTTAAGGTGCTCCGAGCTGAAGTGGGCCCCTTGTTTCACTTCCCTCCATCTTGAGTTGAGAGAAACTAGCATATCGGGGTCATTGATATGCCCCCCCCAACCCCCGTCATGTGGGGTGAGCATTGAGGGTTTTTGGGTGATTAAAGGGAGCGCCAGGTAGTAGTCCATTGGCTACTACCTGGCTCTCCCTTTAAGCACCCCTAAATGTAGTATTTAGGTGGCACCTTTGAGCCCTGAACTTCAGTTCCTGATGACCTAAGAAGAGCCAGACACCACAGAGCTGCAAAAGCAGAGAACTACTGACTTTGCAGCTAGCCCTACCAGCCTGCCTGCAGCCCTTTACAATCCTGCACCCAAGACTAATTGTCCTGCAGCCCAGCTACCTCCAAAACCCTGGGAGGGACTGCCGGCTTTCGATAAAGAATAAGATCCCGCAAGAACAGCGGATCTGTTCAAAGGCAACCATCTTCAAGCAAAAGACCCGCAAAACCTGACGCCCAGTTCCACTTGACTCCACTGGCCACAGTCAAAGTGGCCCACTGATTCCAGCGAGGTTCCCCAGCGCTCCACAGTCCATCGTGGGCTGACCCCTCCTAGACATCTCGACATCACCTGCAGCCTCTACAAGGTGACCCCCTTTTTCCAAGACCTGCTCTGGTAATCTGTTTCTGACCGCAACAGGCACCCCAGCACCTGCCGGCCCTGGGTCCTTTGACTGGCCTCTTGCCCTGAGCCTGCAGCCTTTTTCCAATTTGGCCTTTCTCCATTGTTTATCATTGGGCACCCAAGTATGTGTTGACACCCTGCACCGGCCGCCTCTGTGTCGCTGGTGGTGTACTGTTGATGCTGCTTTGGACCCTGCCAGTGCTTGCTTCAACACCACCCCCACACACACACCCCCCAAGACAGGTCCCCCAAGCTTCTGTTACTTGCCTGTAAGCAGCCAGTCGATTGCCCCGTTATCCATTGAATTGAATTGGACGCCTGACACAATGTTTGCACCCTGCCACCCCTGTGCCGCTGGTGGTGTACTGTTGGTGCTGTTCTGAACCTTTCCCAATACCTGCCCTAACTCTCGAAGACTGGTTCTGTAAGTTGATATTACCTACCGTATGGGAATGTCTGCTTTTTGTATTGCAAAGTATTTCTATTGAAAAACTTATTTACCGGAGACAAAGTTTTGTGGTTCTATAAAATAAATGTAACCAAGTATTTTTATAAATTGATTTCGGATTTGAGTGTGCCTCATTTATTGCCTCTGTGAGTACAACAAATGTTTATTACTGCCCTCTGCTAAGCCTAATTGCTCGCCCACCCTACCACAAAAGAGCATTATCATCATCTACTTAAGCCCCTGGTGATCCACTGGACTCTGCACACGATACCTCTTTGTGGTGTAGTACATAGAGAGCCAGCTTCCTACAGCAATTGGTACCCCATGGAGGGCCATTTTGCCCAGCGATTGATTTCCTGGTTTGAATCTATTCCTCAAACCCGTCACCTGTGAAGGGAACTGTTATAGTATATATTGAAAAGAGGAGGCATATGCTGTTCGAAGCATTCATTTGTAGTACAAGTTACTCATGCGCTTTCTGGTGGATTCTCTTACTCTATATTACTCTATTTAGGTTCATGTGGGCAGATGGTTTGATACTTGTATGCCATATATTAGTTGAGTGTGACACTACAGTGTTTTTCAAATCTTTGTGGGTCTCTCCCTTCCTCAGCAGTGGTACTAAATAGAGAATTAATCTCTATATATCTGAAAATATGGTTTCTCATACTGTTGTGTATAATTTATAACTAAATTTAAAACTGAAGTGGTTTCACTTCAATGAAAGGGTTTAAATGTGTATTTGAGGATCTCATTCAATAGGCCTCGAGCTTCGTCCAGTTTTCTTTTGTGAAGTTATCAACATGGAGTTTATTTTGGTAGCGATCACAGCGGTCAGGATATTCTGTAATAATAAATTGGATGCAAAGGGATATTTCTAAAAGATTACTCGCCTTCAAAATCTCCCTCAGCACCAGACTGGATCTGGAAACTTCTGCCAGCAGTGCTCCCGTGTGCTGCAGAGTTGTACCGTGTAGATCTACTGGTTCCATACCACCCCTAAGTGCCAGTGGAACCCCAATATAAGCGTGACCCCTGTGTGCTGCACTTCATTTCTTTCCACATCTTCTGTCACGGATGTGGAGCTCCGCTCCGCTCAAAAATGAGTTGGCCTACTGACCATTCCCCAAAATGAAATTTAGTGCGCTAGGGAACCATGTCCCCTCCAAAAACTGCAGATTCCAAAACATTCTGTGACTGTAGAAAACATATCTGTCACGGACACACAAGGTGTGTTTCTGGTACTTGGACTGGGGACACAGTTTGAAGTTGTGCATTGTGCCCCTTTTTCACCCTAAAGTTGCACAGGACTGAGAAGCGAAGCTGTACTTCACTGAACATAAGATGTCTAGACCCTCACTTAAGTTCCGCTTCAGCTTAAGGTCGCAGGTTCGGTCTCCCGCGGCCTTTCATGCAAACGGTCAACTTTGCAAACAAAGTTCTCCAAACTAAGTGCCAAGCAAAATCATGAAGTGAAGAAAAGTGGCGGGAATACCATCACGCCACTCTGTATACAAGGACAGGGCTACAGGGTGTCATGTCGTCAGTTGGTCCCCCTCTGTCCCCAGTCGAGGAGCCAATTCCCCATCTGATCCTGGTGCGCCCCAAGTTCTTGGAGTCCTCCGCAATAACTGAGCATTTCAAGGCCTTCAAAGAGGCCATGCTGTAGATTGTTGGCATGCTTCTGGATCCCTCTGGCCCCCGAGGAACTTCATGGGCATCCAGTCTGCTTCAGCCAGCTTATCCTTTCCTGGCAGAGTCTGATCCTGTAGAACCTCTTCTGGGTCCTATACAGGCTCCAGTACATAGTCTATTCTAACTCCAGGACCTCTGCCATCCTGTCCCTTGGCGATGCTGATGCCAACGCTGCCATAGGAGGATCCAGTGCAGATTTTGATGTCTGTCCCCCGAACCAATTTCCGTCTGATCTTGACAGATGTCGCTCTACAAAATCACTAACGCGCCTCTGGTCATCATATGGTCTAACTTTATAACAGTGTCTCTACCAGGGCACCAGCAGAGTCTCCACTATATTTTTCGCTGTGACTCTGACCATGATACGCCACCAGAGGCAGATGATGATACAGGGTTGGACTTGCCACTAGGACCACCTATGGGAAAGTGAATCATTTTTCAGTTATGGTGCAGTGAACGGCTGAGGCCTTGAAATTGTAGTGTCCTTCCCTCGCAACCAAGAGTAACATTCTTAAGAAATTTTGTAACATGGGCCAGTGGCATCTGAGCCCTTGCTTCCCTTTTATGTGTCCCTCACTGATACCTTGATGGGTTCTTGGTCAAATCCCTGATCTTGCCCACTGTCCGAGGTTGTCAGATGTCACAGACCTGGTGCCTGGCAACCCTAAGTTTCTCGTTAAACACCCTACCCCAGAGAGCCTGATAGTTTAGGCTTTAACCAGAAAGGTGAACCCAATTCATTTCTCATGACTCTTGTTCTCCTTGGCTAACTTAGCATTGAGATCGGTCCGTGCAGTCTGTCTGTTGGCTCGCTACATCCAAGCCCTCTTGGACATGGCCAGTGAAATCTTGCCTACAGTCCAGGAAGACCTTGGGCCTCTCTGGCTCGGACAATTAATGATGGTCCAGATGCTGCCAAAGGCGTGATTCATGCTGGCCTCGCTGCATCTGATTGCATGGGAAGGGCAGCTGGCATGATCGCTGTGCTCTGTCATGCTTGGACCTTCTCACCTGGGTATGGCATCTTTTTGGTGAAAAAGCTGACAACCGAGCCACAGCACACTCCCAAGGTCCGTTCCACATCAGTTCAGAGGCTACTCGAGATGGGGCGAGGAGGACCAACACAGACAGCAACAGTTGTGCCCAACCATTGCAGCACCCAGTCCTGTTGAGACCTGATAGGCAACGCAGAGGCCAGCAAGGGATACAGTCCTCCTAGTCCTTTCCCCCAACGGCAACAAGCACTAAGCTGCTTTAGTTTGCCCTCAGCGGTATACTCCCATCTCATAGGTGAAAGAATTAGGTTTTCCTCCCAGAGTGGCAATCTGTTACATCCGACTCTTTTTTTGGTCTGCATCAGACTGACTTTCAGCAGGGCACCTCTCCAGTCTGTTACCGGGGATGTGAATGTTGCTCTCCAAATGTGCTTTTGAGAGGGTTCGAAATCAGAAAGAAGGGGTTGTTGCTATTTCCTGGTGACAAAAAAAGGACAGAGCCCACGGGCATTTATTAGACGTTTGGCCTCCTAAATGCCTTCCTCCAGAAGGACCAATTCTAAATGCTCAGGCTAGTCCAAATCGTGGTTGCTTTGGATTTGGGAGACTGGATCGTGTCTTTGGACCTGTAGGATGCATATTTTCATATACCTGGCCTGCAGTCCCACACACATTGCCTACTTTTCAAGATCACCCATGAGCGTTTCCAGTTTGCAGTGCTCCCATTTAGGCCACACCAGTGCCCCTCGAGTGATGACAAAATTGATGGAGGTGGTCCCGGCACACCTTCAGAGGTTTGAGGATACCCGTTTTGCCATACCTCAATGACTGGCTGTTAAAGGCAATCTTGCTAACAGTCAGTTATAGACCACCTCTAGATGATGACGAACCTTTTGACATAGTTAGGAATCACAATTGAGTAGAAGTCCCACCTGACCTCTTCCCAGAGGCTGGCATTCAGAAGAGTTATCCCTGGTGCAGGGCAAGGCCGCCTTCTGCCACAGTCCAGGATATTTGGGCTATGATACTGATGGTTCATCCTCTGCGGCAGATGGCATATGCAGGGTCTGCTGTGGAATCTGAACTTGCAGTGGGCCCAGCACTGAGTAAGTCTATTGAATGCCACCCAAATTACAAAAGAAATAACGATTTGCAGTGGTGGCTGCCCGAATGCAATTGGTCCAACAGCAAACCCTTCTCTCAGTCACACCCAAAGCAGACATTGGTGATGGCCGTGTCACTTCTGGGTCGGGAAGGTCATCTGGGGAAGTAGACTTCAGAGGACACGTGTGCAGTGGGGTTTTGTCCAGCGGGTCACGGCAGTTAGAGGCGCTATCTTGGGTGACCTGGAGAGGCCGAAAGAAAACCGGGCCCCTCATAGTGAAGGTCTGGTGGATCCTGAAGTCCCTTCTCTGCAGGTCGCTTGCGGCGTCAGTGGTGTCTGGAATGGACACATAACAAGCCTTGGTAGATGCAAGGACTCTCGTACCCAGGGTATTGGTGTAGAGAATCTACTGGAGGGGTCAGCGTCTCGAGACTTGAAGCGATAGAGCTGACCTCCTGGACTCACAACAACCTCTTCCTGGCGAGTTGCTCCCTCGGTGGGCCCAATGACCAGCCAGGCAAAGTACCAGGTCGAAGCTGTCGGTGCCTGCAGATGCAGGGGGTGGCATGTTGACTGCAAGGGAGATGCTGCTTGGTTGTTTAAGGGGGAAACAGTTCTCCAAGGGTTTAGAGAGGCAATTTAGCTTCTGGATGAGTCCGTCTTTGTGATGGTCATGGTGCAAGCAGCCAGGCAGGGTTTGGCGCTACTTTCGGTGCCAGGCCTCTATTCTCACAACCTCAACTCTTCTTTGTCCTCCTTCTGTTCCCTGTAGACCAAACCTAGTTACTGGTGTCATGGTAACCCCGAATACTAAATTTAGGGGTGTTAAGAGGAGTATAGGTTAGTAGCTAATGGGCTACTTATCCCTGTGGTGACTACACCCCCCTCTAAGACCATTTCCTGGGGAGAGTGGCCATAAATCGGACTCAAAGTTCCTAGTTGCACCAACAACAAGATGGTGAACCCCTTTCTCTGTCCACTTCAGGTTGTCACTTAGGGTAGTGCCTAGCCTGAAAGTGTGACATTCCTTCTGGCGATCTTATTTTCCCACCTGCTCTGTTGCCCAATGGGCCTCAGAGCAGGAGATGACGTTCCCCAGGCCTGGGTGGAAGCCAGGGACGCGTATCAAAGGAGATATGCTTTAAAGCCTTTGGCCTTGATATGCTTAATCACTAGCCATCCTGCTGGAAGTGGTGTTACAACCTTTCCCTGGTGCAGGCATTGTTTTCCGCCTCTAGAGGGGGTCAGAAATGTCTGGTGGCAGGCTGGACGATACCAGTAAGCCAGCACACTAGAGGACGAATAGGTTTTCCGGTGGCACCTCTGGGTGCATGTCACAGTAAATCTGATAGGGGCATCAGTATAGATTTATTGAAACGAGGTGTTCGATTCCAAACCCCATTATTTTCAGTGCAGACATTATGTAGCTGGGTAACTCGTAATGACCAGTGCCCAGTACATACATTTAACATGGCTGCCTGATCACTTGCAATGCCCTAATAATGTGCAGATATGCCCTCACATGTATTATAATGCACCCTGCCTTAGGGCTTTAAGGCCTGCTGTAAAGGTGACTTACATATAAGCCATGCAGTGTCTTTGGGCATTGCACACAGGGAGTGTGTAATGTGTTTTCAGAAGGGCTTGTGCTCTTTCGTGCATTTTGAGGTGGCAGTCGGCATGCAGTTTTTGTGGGGGTCCCTTGGGGTGGCATAATGCATGCTGAAACCCATTGGGGCCCCCTTTAGTACCCATGCCTCGTTTCCATTTACCAGGGACTTACAACGGTGTTATAGTCCTTGCCAGTTGGGTTACAATTGAATACATGTATGGTTTTACGGAAAGAGCACTGGCACGGAGGACTGTTTGGTAGGGACCCAGTGAACATCCATATAAGTGGACACCCAGATTGTGATTTCCCTTAACAAAGGGACTAAAGTAACCAAAGCCTCCACCTGTCAAGATTGTACGTCTGCCATCACTAAATGGATGGATGCCAACTGTTTAAAACTTAATGCTGGCAAAACAGAGGTCATCCTGTTCGGGAACGATCCCTGCCTCTAGTCCCCAGTGATCTGCCCCCCCCCCTCCTCTCGCTCCTAAAGTAAAGGATTTGGGGGTAATAGTGGACAATAAACTCTCCTTTGAGAAGCAGGTTAATAAAGTGACATCCACTTGCTTTTTAACCATTAGGATGTTGAGGAAAATAAAACCTTATCTGACTACCGATAGCTTCAGGTCTGTTGTGTCCGCCTTAGCTCTGTCCCATCTGGACTACTGCAATAGCCTCTTTTACGGTTCACATTAAACATCTTAACAGACTCCAGATGGCACAGAACGCGGCAGCCAGGCTGCTAACGAATACTCCCAAATTTGTGTCAGTCAGCAAAGGATTACGTGATTTGCATTGGCTACCCATGAAACATCGGGTTCTTTTCAAATCCCTCTGTATAGCTCACAAATCACTCCACGGAACTGGACCTCTGGACCTCAAAGCGTTTCCAGTGGTATACTCCGGGAAGAACTCTTCGCTCTAGCGATGCCAAATTGGCGGTAATAACCAGGGCCAAAAAGGCAAACTGGGGCGGGAGGAGTTTTGTGCGCAAGGCCGCCCACGCCTGGCACGAACTCCCTCTATTTCTTAGGTCCACTACTGATCTTCTCTCTTTTAGAAGAGGTCTGAAGACCTGGCTTTTCTCTATTTAGGCTATCTCTCCGCCTCTGGCGACAATTTTGTTCACTGCTTCTCCAGAGACTCTGCATCAGCGCCAGGACACCTTTGGGTATTAGAGCGCTCTGTTTTTATAGCATAACAAAAAGTGGGGGTGACCATGTCAAAAAAGGCACTTTCCTACGCAAACCATCTGACGGGATCCTTGAATTCCAGAGTGAACAAGTGAAGTCTGCTCGGTCTGGCAGATCTGCAAAGGGAGTTTTCCAACAGTGGGAAGAGTTGTGGCTAGACCATTTTGCCACTATTGAACATGCAGTGTCAAAGATTTTGCACATTGGAGTTACTTAAAGAACGCTTAATATGAGCTGCATTCTGGCTGGAATGGCACACACAACTCCTATATGCCTGCCTCCCTTTCCCTGAGTTTAGGAAAAGATCAGGAACGACCTGGCCTAAACCATCCTATTAGCTCTGTATTGGGCCAGAGCGTGGTACCCAGAACCTCTGGGCATGAGTAGAAGTCCTCCAATCAGGATTCCACTTCAAGAGGTTCTTCTGTTGTAGCAGCCGCACAGGGTTCTACATCTGAACCTGCACAATCTACATCTCCATGCCTCAAGATTGAGCAGTGGCAGATTGCCGGATTAGCCGTCCTGGTTTAAAACTCCTGTTGTGATGAGATTTATAAAAGGTTTCAAATACGTTTCCTCCCAAACAATTTGTGATGCCACAGTGAGACCTTAATTTGGACTTAATGTTTCTCTTCCACGCCCTTCAAAGCATAGCTGCTTCTTGCATAACTTGACTTTGAAGGCTATCTTTTTCGTTGCAGTGATTCCTGCTTGTCTGGAGAGTGCACTTCGGCCACTATCTGTGCTACACCACCTGTTTTTCTGCCAAATTGGTGTTGCAAACTATGGTCGCCTTTTTTGCCTAAAGTTGTGATTGCCTTCTACTTTGGGCAATCTTCACTTTCTCTGTTCTTTGTGCCCCCTCATCCCTCAAAAGAGGAGTGAAGGCTAAATCTGCGTGACACCTAATGGGCTTTAAGCTTTTATATTGAACATACCAATGAACACGGTGTGGACAATCAGCTTTTTGTGGGGTTCTCTAGGGCGAAGGAAGGGAAGGCTGTGCAAAAGGACCCTTTTGAGGTGTATAGTCCTCAACATTAAGATCTGCCATGCACTGGCTGAGAAGCTGCCAAAGGTTTGAGAGCCCATTCCACCAGGGTGCGCGTAGTGCCTATCCTTGACATCTGCCAGACTGCAATGCGGGCGTCTGCATTGATTCACGATATGTATACAAAACCGTGATGGATTGAATGATTGAATAAATCTCAGCCACTGGTAATCACTTTGGCTGCATCCCAATCCGTCGTTATTTTGCACACCAGGCCACCTCAGTTTGGGCCATACTATAGGCAAATAGTCTTGACCCTGCTCCAAAAGGAACAGTCCAACATGAACTGCCAAGTCAGATCCTCCCTCAATCGTGACACAAGCAACCCAGGACCGGTTTTGCCCTAGTTATTGGCTCATTAGCCGGGTACAGTTTGGCTCCAGTGACAATATGCAGGGGGAACCCATGCCTATACATACTCATCCCACTTAGGGTGACACAATAATTATAACAAGCATTGGCATAGCCAATAGGTCTCGCCTTTGGGATCTTATAAGTGTTTAGCCATGCAACAGTTGCATAACTAAACACTTATAAGGTCCCAAAAGTGAGACCTATTGGCTATGCCAAGCGGCCATGCGGCCGCTAAAGTGATCGCGATTGCGATCCAACATCAAAGCGGTCGGACGGCCGCGAAAGTGAAAGTAATCGCGGTAAAAGCGGTCCGCGCACATGCACTGTAGCTCTAGGCTGGCCTGGTAGCACTTTTTGGAGCCCTCTCAATAAGTCTCGCCAGACCAGCGCATGCGCTGGGTCAGGCGAGACCTAAAAACTGTGATGGATGGAATGCTTGAATTAATCGCGACCACTGGTATTCACACTGGTCGCATCCCAATCCATTGTTCTTCTCTTAAGCACTATAGCTAGGCCCAGTACGGACAGTTCACTTGCTTAGTCCTTCAAGAATTTTTGATGTAAGTCTACTCCACAGACCCTTCACCTGGAGTGGTGGTACTTTGGTATCCATTGAGGTGAGGTATCTGCAGTTGTAAGTGTCCACCAAAAGTACAAGTTACTTTCTTTCAGTAATGCTCTTTCTGATGGATACTCAATCCAAATATAGATTCCTCACTGCCCTCTCACCTCTGTTCTGTGGAGGAGCCTTTATTTAACATCTAAAAAGGCCCCAAGTTAGGATCTGCACACTGGTACTAACAATTGTTTATGCTCTGCGTGAGGGCACGGAAAGAGATGAGCAAGAAACTGACGTCCACACGCATAGATGTGACACTTGTATGTTGCTCCATTCCGTCCCTTCTGGGGCAGTAGGGAGCCATGCCAGAGCCGCATGATGCCACCTAGCAGGTCACGTGCACTTTGCTGAAAGTAGTTTCCGGATCCATTCTGGTGCCTGGAATGTGTTCCAAAATGAGAAATCTAAGGTTAGGTAGAGTATTTGCCAGAAAGTGACATCAAAAGTATTTTGTTTGTTTCGGCCTTCTACTATTCTAATAAAAATGGAGGGTTCTTAGGATAATTATTTCTAATAGGCTGTTTTCTTTGGCCTTTATTTTCACTGGCATGACACAAGTGTGTGTGTAGTTCAGTTGGCCATGGACTTGGATAACTGCATTTTCTGTTTATGAATCAAGTGAGTATATCTGTGCATTTAACCAGGTTATAATTAACATTTTCTTGTGCCCATGTTTCTCTGCTGTTAATACGTGTTTATTTATTTGTAGATGGTGAGGCTCGTGTGTCGTTGGAAGAAATACTGGCGTTTGCAACTGGTGCAGAGGCCATCCCGCCCATAGGTTTTAACCCAGAGCCATCCATTGTAATTCATCCAGGCTCCGTGCCCATTGGGCATCATGGCAAGAACTGCTTGGAACTGCCAACAACCAATACCTATGAGGAATTCAAACAATGTATGGACAATGCAATCAGGAGTTTGTTGAGCTCCGGACAAGAAGGGCTCTGCTCTTCGACGCTTTCAGAGACTGAGCGTCTGAGCCTCACTTAGGAGTTACTTGGCTTTACTAGCGTGGAAGCAACTCTTGGGACACGCGGCCATCCTGGATATTGGGGAGCCAGGCGCTGCACATCTATCACGCCATTCTGCACCCCCACAACACAAAGGATTTTGTCCAGAGGATCCTCAGCTGGTGCTCTGTGTGCATCTGTACAGCCTTTTTTAATCAACAGATAAATGTAATCACAATGGTCTGGGACTCCAACTAAGAAAGTTAAGCTTTTGTGTTTACTGTAGCTTTTTCTTTCCACCAATCAATTTTATTTAAGGTAAACTAAAATTCAAAAAACCTAAATCCATGTCTGTTTATTTCCCACAGCATAGTAACCCTGTGAAGCCCAAGTGCCATCTTACATTTGCCGTACTACCCACACAAAAATGGTGAATGCTCCCTTTAGGCAATTATATTCAAGTAAATCACTAGCCTGGGTGATTGTTGGCTGGTCGTGTGGAGGACATGGGCGTTGCAGGTTGGATGCTATGCCCATTTAAAAACAATCTTCGTCCTCTAGGTCGGATTCAAATTGGCTCTCGATTGATCCTCCCAGTAGCCCAGGCTACACTACACACATCCTATGCTGCAAGAGCTCCGGGCTCCCAGCAGGGAGGCTGTGAGATGGTGTGGAGAATAGTTGTCTAGAGACGAACTAAAATACGTGGAATTCACCCGACCAGCCACAAACCAAAGGAACGAAAGCCTTCTATGGCGACAGACCATGCTTGAACCTGGTATTGCGGCAAATGAGAACAGCACACTTGGCGTAACACCTTTTATACCACATGGTGGGTATGGCCCTGCTTTTCTAGTGACTAGAATTGTGATTTTTGCACACATTTTGCTCGGGTGTTGGAATGGATCCTGTGCCAGCTTGAAGGCGGTGTGTATGGTAATTTTCTTTGGGCTTTTGATTCACCTTTTTCCACAGCTTTGTTTTACTTTTTCTCTTATTTTGTCGTTCCGCCATGCTACTGCCACCCTTGTACCTTTTCCAAACACACACCACTCCCTGCATGTCCTGCTCTTCCTTCAAGTTGGTGGGTCCTCCTTGGGTATTGCAGGGCATTGGTTTTCCGGTTTTCCAGGGTTCCATTTGAGAGTTGTCTTTTGGCTTGGCCTCTTGAAATAGTCATTGGTGTTTATGGCTTCCTGAACTACCAGTGGTTTTGCCCGGTCTTGTTTATCCCAGTATATCCTCTGGCACTCTGCAGTCTTGAAAGTTCTTTCCTTCCAGAACGGAAGCCGGCCATGAACTCCACCATGCACATTAGTTAGCTATTAAATTACATCAGACAAACTAAATATAAGACTTGTGGCACAGAACTCAGAGCTAGGTCATGCACAAACCAGCATGGCTGTTTTTATTTTATTTTAATGTATTTTATTTAAGTGGGTTAAAAAAAATGTTGAGCTGTGCAGTACTGCTGCTAAAGTGCAGCGTAGGACTTGTGGTTGATAGCCACATTCGAGAGGAACATGCAGGACAGGTAGATTGTTTGTGCAAAGAGTTGGTGCGATCACTTTTTTTGGATTAGCAACTGCAGTGCTGAAAATAAAGCTTTCAGTTTGTCCAGACATGATTCTTCAGCAGTTCATTTATATTGCCTACACTATATCAAATGCCTTCCTGGTGTTGAAAGAATGAGAGGACAAGTAGAGTAAGAATTAGCTGTTTCTTCTGACCAGAAGACACAATTATCCTTCGTGATAAAACCAGGTTTGTCATTAGATGCAGTTTCCTGCAGTGATGTCTATGTAGTTGTCGGTGACTCCCGTAGAACTAGTCTCTGGATGTCTCAGAATATGACCAGAGCAAAAAGTAGACACTCAACTGTTAGCCATGAGTCCCAGGCTGCACACTCCCAGGTCACCAAATAAAACCTCACAGTCCATTTCCTGCCGTTTGACGAACAGTGAACTGCTAAAACGGTCATTGGTCTTAAGCGGGAGCTGCAGTAAAAAAAAAAAAAGGAAATGTTTTGAATCTGAAAGAGAAGAAATGTATCATAGACGTTTGGTTTGTTCTAAAGCAATCTACAACCATCCTAGGCCCTTCCAGGTCCTCCTGTCTATTTTCAGTGATGTGCAAGTGGCGACCCAGGTACCCACATCATGTGGGTCCTGCACTGCCTCTTGTGCATCACTGTAATCTGCTAGATTGAAGACATGGAAGAGCCAATGAGATAACCGCTTGCTCCATTTCCTGTAAACCTCTATGCCAAAAATACAAAAGTTGGTGATAAGGATTCCTGCCAGACAGATAGCTTTGACACTCTTCAAATAAGGTTTTTTTAAGGAATTGCATTCTTGTTTAGGTAACAGTTACTGGCCTAGAGTGGATCCTGTGACTCTTCTGCGGGGCCTGCACCTTTGGCCCGCTAAACACTCACAGAATCTGCCTCATCCGGAAGTTGCTGCCTTCAATGGCACCATCAGTTTGTCAGCTCCACTGTTGTTTCACGTTAAGACCCTGTGTGTGGTCTGTTTAGGCTTTTGAAGACCTCTCTGAAGATGATGCCCAGACCAAGCAATTTTTGAACCTAGAATGTGATGTGTTTAGCGTTTGTTAGATGTTTTTAATGATTTTACTAGTTGTGTTCCGTTCTAATTTGAAAGTGGTTGAAGACATCTGAGCACTGTAGAAGATCCCTGCATCCTGGAACATATATTGTTGTGAAACTGCTTCTTGATTTCCCAAGGAGGCTGGTCACTCTGGCCAGATGAGGCCAATACCCCTGCAAAGAAAGCCATGGAGATCCCTCTGTGAAAGTCGGTGTAGTATAGAAGTTTATTTATTCAGGAAAAACAAATTTACAAAATCGTACACAAAACATGCATGTCAGTCAGAAGTTGACAACGAAAGGATTAGCCTACTCACCTTTGAAAATAGGACACCGCATAACCAAATAGGAACTGCAGTCTCGACTGCTAATGTCTTATTTGCTTTTATTCTTACTCATGTAATAAGCGAAACGTAAACGTTTATAACCGTCCCATGTGATGACTGTATAGGCTCCCCCTGAGCAAATCGTTTGCATAAGTGTGTTTTGGATAATCAGTGGAAAATCACTGGTAGAATGGTCTTTGAATGTTCTACCTTGGTGGAGTCCCGCGTAGAGGCAGATCAATTCTGCCAACAAATTCATAGTTTGGCTAAATGAGATCATCATGGGATTCTTTTTTATACTAATAAAAGGATAGAACATTTGTGCACGACAGACCCAAGACCTGCTGACCTTCAGGAGGCTACTCAAGACCTGGCTGATCGATCAGTGTTGGCCTCTCCCCTCCCCCCAGCCCCTTGAGACCCTCACAGGTATGTAGTGCGCTCTACAAATGTTTGATTGCACATGTTGCGATATCCTGGAACGCAATTTTTAAAAATGTTTTTGTTTTCCAGTCAAAGAAACTGGCCAAGAAAAATGGCAACACTTACAGTTTTTTTCAGGCAGATAAACCACAAAGTGGCTGTGAATGTCGTAACCTAGAGAGGTCCTCTCCACAACTTGGACATTTATCTAAGAGCTAGCACAGAGGTTCAAGACATCCGAGGAAAGGTGTTTCCTTCAGGAATAAAAGGTTTGAGTTGAAGGCAATGTCCAATAGTGCGGAGTGAAAGACAAAATGTTGTGTTGAGAGCCAACATAGCTTCAGATGAAGCTGGATTGCGGTCACGATCTTACAGAAGAGAAAAACAAACTGAGTAACAGACCCCTGTGGGGCATGATGGGATAGATGGTGCAGTCTACCAAAATCCTTAAAGGAACAGGGTCAATGTACACTAGTCTCTTACAGTAGGTCAACATCTCCTGATAAAGTAAAAAAAAATTGCATTGTAAACCAAGTACATTGGTTTTAAGCGGTGGTTTCGGCCAAGTGTACTGTTTAACTTGTATTGGGTATTTGGAAAACACAGTAAATGTTGCCTTTTTACCTTGGACATCTTTTTATGTATTTGATTGGTTGAAAAACATTTTTGATAAATTGTGCTGGGATCTCGCACATACAGATATTTTACCTTTTATGAAATTCGAGCATGTTCATGGTGAATATTTATAATTACAAGTAACTTACCTTTCATCCGAAAACCATAATTTAGTTCCAAATGTATCCAACATGTGGCGATTGTATGTGTACCCATGTAACCTGCAAGTCTTCGATTCAACTCCGCTCCCAGGAGTTGACTCTTGCTTTACTTGTAGATCAGTGACACAAATACCATTTGCTTGGGAAAATCTTGCATCTTTTTAGGCGCGAGAAGTCAGTTTGTTTTGTGCGCTACCAATAAAATGAGTCGATTATTTAATTACCTATTACAATGCAACACTATGAGGCTTATTTTTTTTATACCTTTACATTTCTTTATTCGAATAAAAGATGAGGTCATATGTACTATTTATTTTCTGTTCTATTCCAGAGAAATGACATCCTACTGTCATGGAGGAAAGGGTCTTGCCGGTCTATTGTGGAAAGTCACTTTGGGAAGTAGGGTTTAGTAACTAGCTGGTGTGTCCATCAGGGAGCTCTTTTTGAGAGTTGTTTCCACAACAATTCTAAGCTATGCCACACTTGTTAGTTAATGTACTAGTAATTCTGCCCTCCTCTGATTATTGTAGCAATAATCCTGTCAGTTTCCGATGGTTATTCTACCAGTAATTTACCTTTAATTCTAGTTTTTCTACCGCTGATTATAACTTGGCTGCTATTTGACTCTCTTGTCCGGCAGAAATTTAAAATGAAGGCTGGAGGTGTAGCCTCATCGAAGACCAAGACTCAGTAACATTTATACCTACGTGACTTCTATGATCTTAGGCAAATCACTTTGCCTAGTTTCTGTATTTTAACTTCTTGGAATGGGCCAAGTTGATATTCAGTGCATTGTCCATGTTGCCTTCAATGCTGGAATGACCTGGAGGTGCTTCTCTTCCCTTCGTTGCACTGTAGACATCTCTTCCTGCAGCTCCTTTCCACCCGCTGAACAAGCTTCACATATTCACACATTATCCATTTGATGCTTCTGATTAACCAAGATTGTCATTCAGTGCAGGTTTGTCAAGTGTTTTTAAATAGGTTTATGCATCTGCTAAATGCACATTGTTTGGTATATCTGGCAAATTATGGACTAGGTTTAGGACTAGGTTTAGGGTCTGTATGTACTTGAAGAAATTTCTAAAAATGTCAGTCTTTTCCGGTGGTGCTGTAGGTTGAAAGATGCAAGTATTGCATTTATCTATTGAGTGTTTTTGTTGAAGACAACAATATTGTCTACCAGCCAGTCCTGGATAATGACTCCCTTTTAGTAAGTTATTGGTGTAGTTTGCATTGTGGCTTTTGGACTAATTCCTTTTAGCATTACGTTTCCAGGCACCTCTCATGGCTGCACCGCTGGCGATGCTCCCTGCTATTGGCCAGGCATTTACTGGCACAGTTAGTGACCTGGCCTCCATCCAGTGATTGAAGTGGCGAGAGGAGCTGAAGGGCTGCCACTGTGCCATTGGCAAACCCAAGAGAAATACCAACGAAGGCGCCAACAGGGAAATATCATGATTTCATTTAAAGACCAGTTAGAGATGCATGTTGACAAATTCAAGCCCAAGAAGTCTCATTTCATCAATACAAGCCTAAATATTGGAGTGGGAATTATTTTAAAGTGGGTCAGAGGGTTCTCCATACATATTCAGTTGCCACCTTAAACCAGTGAAGTATTGGGGGTACAAAGGGTATAGACTTTGCATTGCTGTTTTTTTTTTTTTATAAATCGTTTTCCAGAGTGTTTTGTTAAATTTGTTGGGGTTCAAATCACAACTGCTCGTGCTAGTTTGTGAAAGTGTACATCTAGAGTACAGGGAAAACCCTCAGTATTTTTAATATTGCAATTGTCTGTTTTCATTTCAGAGATGTAAAGCAGATGGCATAAACTTTGAGTTGAACGCTTATTAAATATATAACTATCAAGGTTAATTATATAGTGTATGAAGTTAACCTGTAGATGTATTTTCTGTAGAAAGAATTGTATGTGTACAATAATATATATTTTGTTTCCAACTTCAGCAATTCGTTTTTTCACTCGGTCAGTTCGTCTTTGGAGCCTGAAAAACTATTCGGGTTATCCTTTGTCATGTTGTGATTGGTGACTGCTAATGCAGTGTTATTGCTAGAAAGGCGCAGTTTGACTGCGTGCCTGTTTTGCTTTGCGGGAGATGCTGTCATTTATGTCCACTGTGCGACGTGCAATAAAGTTTCTTAAGGGTATTTGCCCCAAATTTCTCTGAGCTTGCAGAGAGGTGCTGATCTATTTTTTTTTTTTGCTGATAATTCCCTTCTTTGTATCCTGCGGGAGTGTTTCTTTTCATTGTGTATCTTTTCTGTGTTGTATTGTTTGATTTACATGTTGACTTTTCATAATGTAATGATTCTGTTGAATTAAAATAAAACCTGTAAACTGATAAACCTGTTTTTCTGTTTTGATACATTCATCCACTGTACAATCCAGTGATGCAGATGGTGCGAAATTGTTAACTCCCAATTCACATAGCATCTTCCTTCGAATTCTGAATTGAAATGGTAAATGTAGGAAGCCGGCTCTTCCTATAGTATATCAAAAAGAGATATGCTGTGTAAAGAGTCAATTTAACCCTTGCAAGTGGACAGGGGCTTGCTTAAACAATCCCACTGTACTTTATTTGTGGTAGTGTGGTCGAGCAGCCCTAGGCTTATTAGAGGGGAGTGTTGGGCATTTGTTGGATACAGAGTCAATAAATGATACACACAGATCCATACCAATTTAGAAAAATAGCTCATTTTTATATACTTTAACACCAAGAACTTTGTTATTGGGTAAACAAGCATAAGAACTTTATTGTTGGTTAATTAAAACACTTACAATATAAATACACTTGCAGCGTATTCTTAAAAGAAACACTATATAAAAGGGGGAGGGGGGGAAGGGGGGAGGTACAGCTCCTGGTTTAAAATTTGTTCCCCAGAATTCCTCGACACCAAGTAGTTGTAAACTATGTTTCAGGTGAAGTCGATATTTATGACTGGCATGACTTTTCTGGATTTCTTGCCAGAGTCTGGCCTCCAAAGAACCCTCCCGGGCGTGACGTAGTCTGTTGCAAAACTTCATAAAAGCGCCAGCCTCTGTGCCATGATGGTCAAATAGACCTAGTTTGAGGCGAACTTGTGCTGGCGATGCTGACTTTGGCAGATGAAACGCACGTTTAAAAATGTTTATTAGTTTGTTTAAAAGAGTATTTGTGGTACCCTTCGTGATCTCGTGGCCTTACGTCAATGAGTTGGTTATCCTCGCCTTCATCACTTTCAACATTGGGATTAAACTGGGGCCTAGGAGCTTTTTATATAGTTTCGTAGCGGCGACCTCTAAAGCCAGGACTTTGGTCCTCAGTACTTTTTGTTTGACAAATAAACTTCTAGTGTCGAGAAATATTCCCAGATATTTGTAGTGAGGTGTTGAATCGATTTTTACTTTGTTAAAATGCCAGCCTCCACGCATCTTCTTTAGCTTCCCAAAGGAAATTGTTTTTGATAGATTCAACTCTAAGAAGTTGCTTGTACTGTAAGGGAGCAGTTCATCAAGTAGCCTCTGTAGGTCAGCAGGTCTTCGGTTTGTCGCAGGTAGAGGGGGAGGGTGTTCCAGGTCCAGGCGGCGCGATGGGGGGAAGGATCTGCCTCCGGAAGTTGTTCTCCGGCTGCGCGGGACCGTCGCCAGGGCGTGGTCAGCAGAGCGGAGTTTCCTGTTGGGTACGTAGAAGGAGAGCCGATTGTAGAGATAGGCTGGTCCGGTCTTGTGGAGTGCCTTGTGTGCGTGGATCAGGAGCTTGCAGGAGATTCTCCTGTCGACGGGGGGCCAATGCAGGTTCCTCAGGTGGGGGGTGATGTAGTCGCGGCGTGGGATGTCTAGGATCAGGCGTGCAGAGGCGTTCTGGATTCTCTGCAGTCTGTTGATGAGCTTGGACGAGGCTCCGGCGTAGAGGGCGTTTCCGTAGTCTAGTCTGCTGCTGAATAGAGCCTGGGTGACTGTTTTCCTTGTTTGTCGGGATCCATCTGTAGATCTTGCAGAGCATTCGGAGGGTTGAAGCAGGTGGAGGAGATTGTGTTGACTTGTTTGGTCATGGAGAGTTTTGAGTCGAGGATGACTCCCAGGTTGTGTGCGTGGTCGGTGGGGCCTGGGGGGAACCCCAGTGACTTGGGCCACCAAGAGTCGTCCTATGCGGAGGGGTTGGACCTGAGGATGAGGTTCTCCGTCTTGTCTGTTCGGTTTGAGGCAGCTATCCTCCATCCAGTCTGCGACGGACTTCATTCCCTGGTGGAGGTTGGATTTGGCGGTCCTTGGTGAGAGAGAGGATCAGCTGAGTGTCGTCGGCGTAGGAGATTATGTTGAGGTCGTGCTGTCGGGCGATGCGTGCTAGTGGTGCCATGTAGACGTTCCTTGAGGGACGCCGCAGATTATCTCGGAGGCATCGGGTCGTAACGGGGGGAGGCGGACTCTGAGTTCTGCCGGAGAGGAAGGAGGTGGTCCAGTCCAGGGCCATGTCTCAGATCCGTGCGTAGTGTGCGGTGGTAGACGGTGTCGAAGGTGGCGGAGAGGTCCAGGAGGATGAGGGCCGCCGTCTCGCCGTTGTCTAGCAGGATCCTGATGTCTGTGGCGGCGATGAGGGCGGTCTCAGTGCTGTGGTTACTGTGGAATCCTGATTGGGACGGGTCCAGGATGTTGTCTTCGAGGTGACGGGTGAGCTGGGTGTTAACTATCTTCTCGATGACCTTTGCTGGTTATGGAAGCATGGAGATGGGTCTGAAGTTCTTGAGGTCGCTCGGATCCGCCTTGGGTTTCTTCAGTAGGGCGTTGATCTCTGCGTGCTTCCAGTTCTCAGGGAAGGTGGCGGTCTTGAAGGAGAGGTTGATGATTTTGTGCAGGTGGGGTGCGATGGAGTTTTTGGCTTTGTTGAAGATGTGGTGCGGGAAAGGGTCGGATGGGGATCCAGAGTAGATTGTTCCCATGGTCTTGATTGTGTCCTCGATGCTCACGTTGGCCCAGGTTGCCAGGGTGTCGTGGGGTGCGGTGGGTTCAGTGCGGCGAGGTCTGCAGGGGTCGTCCAGGGTCTGAAACTGTCATGGATGTCGGTGATTTTCCGGTGGAAGAAGGTGGCGAGGGAGTCGCACAGGGCTTGCGATGGTGGGATGTCGGAACTGGGGTTGGAGAGTTACTTCACAATGGTGAAGAGCTCCTTGCTGTTGTGTGCGTTGTTGTCAAGGCGGTCTGTGAAGGAGGTCCTTTTGGCGGTCCTGATGAGGTGGTGGTGGTTGCGGATGGCGTCTTTGTGGGCAGACTCGACATCTGGAAGTGCTATCATTCGGTAATTACTGGGATCGTTTCTCTTCCCACTCCTATATTGGATGAATGATGGCACCTCTCCAGGATTCAGGAACTATGTAGTTTTGCCTGCAATAAGAAAAGGGGGGGGGTCAGATGGACTGACCAGAATTCGGCGTCTGATTTAAACATTACCTGGGGAAGACCATTTGGCCCCGGTGCACCATCTGCTCTAGCTTTCTTTATTAAGCATAGAAACTTATGTATCTGAAAGACACGTTAATGATAGATTCCTTACCTTAGAATATCCCCAGGCGTCAGACTGGATCCGGAAAGTTTTCGTCAGCAGTACCCCTGCGCGTCGGTAGGCGTTGTCGTACGGCTCCACATACGTCGCTGGCGTCGTAGCCTCCGAGATGACGTCAGAGCTACTTCGACGCGAACACGCACGCTGACGTCCGTTCTTTCTTTTTCCGCGCAGATCCGAGAGAGCGCGGTACCCCTAGTTAAAAGTTTTAACTTGGATTCTGACAACTTGTTTTGTCGTGTACTTGACTCCTGGTGCAATAGGGATGCCCGGTTTTAAGTCCTGTAGGGCCTGCCGTCGAAACATGTCAGTATTGGACCATCACGACGTGTCTCTTCTACTTGGGGCATGCCCATGACCCAGAGGCGTGCCCGGATTGCCGACCCATAGCGCCGAAATCTTTGTGGGAGAGTTCCCGAAAGTTGTTTGAGGTCCGACAATCGGTTCCGCGCCGATCGAGGTCCCGCTCCCGTGGGAGGTCGAGGGACCGGTCGTAAATCCATCGGCATCGCTCGTCGGAATCTGGGACAGGTAGGTTTAAGTGCAATAAAAAGTCAAAGTAGCGACGTCGCTCTTCCTCTAACCCTCACTGGACGCGGTGGAGGGGGTGGGCGGTGACTCCCCCGCGGCTCCGTTGGAGCATCAGTTGATGCCTGCAGCCTGCCCACCCTTCCCGGGCCCGCACACAACTTCGGACGAGGTGTAGGCCTTCATGTCGGCCTTGCGCCATTTGTTTGCCCCGCCGGGACCCTCCGGAGCGCCTTTGGGCTTCGTGGATCCGTCGGAAGGGTTTGCCTTTGTGCCGCCGCCTCTGGCCTCGGCTACGCTGGCACCATACCCTGCGGCACCACTTGCTCCGGCCTTGGCTCGGGCCTCTGCGCTTGCTCCGGCCCAGGATCCGGATTCGGCGCGGTGCCGCAGCTGACACTGGACGGTGCCGAACCGACTCTTATCTTACCCTCCCATTCCATGGAGGGGAGTTTATCCCATTTCCCAGGGCACCTCGTCTTTACCGGCATCTTCAGCAACCGGTGGACTAAGGGGAGTACTGGGAGGGGTCTGAAGATCCTCTTGCGGCCCAATGCGAGGATGAGCCTGAATGGGAAGACGATGTGGAGGGTCCATTGGTTCTAGATTTCTCTCCACACCCTGGTACTCTGTCCCCTTCTTCCGTGGCCACGGAGGAGGTTGGAACTTTTTCGGTGGTGTTGCGTAGGGCAACTGAGGCTCTTAACCTCGAGCTCCCTTCTGTGCCTATTAGGACCAATCTCATGACTGAGGTCCTGCAGCCGCAGTAGTCCTCTGCGGAGCAGTTGTTGAACTTCAATGAAGCGCTTACTGATATACTGTTGGGCACCTGGGTCAAACCTAACACAGGCGTTCCGGTAGACAAGGGTGTGGCGCGCCGGGCGATCCCAGCTTTTTCTCATAACACCCCACGCCTGAGAGTCTGGTTGTCCAGGCTTCTGTCTCGCCGAGTGCGTTCCCTTCCGCTCCTCTGGACAAGGAATCTAGGAAACTGGAGCAATTTGGGAAAAAGATTTTCACATCTGCCAGCTCTGGGTTGCGGGTGGTGAAAACTGCGTGCCTGCTAGGCCGCTATTCCCATTCTGTGTGGGACACTGTGGCACAGGTGCTGCCTCAGTGCCCTGTGGAACCACAGGCGGTTCTCTCCCAAGCCATTACCGAAGGGCGAGATGCTGCAAAATTTACTATTCGTTGTGAGCTTGACACGCCCGATTCTCTTGGTAGGGCGCTTTCCACAAATGTGGCGCTCCATCGTTATGCTTGGCTCCGAACTTCTGGCTTCTCTGGGGATGTCCAGAATACCCTGTTGGACATGTCCTTTGATGGTAAACACCTCTTTGGTGATAAGGGGGATAGCACCCTTGAACGCTTTAAGGACTCTCGGGCTACGGCCTAGTCCTTTGATCTCGCCACCAAGCGTACTCCCTCAGGGTCCGCTTTTTGGTCCTGTCAAGGTCAGGACACCCAGGCACGTTCTTTTCAGACCCGCAAGGCTGCACAGCCTCAGCGCAGCCGCGGACAAGGGACCCGCCGTGGTGGATCCCAGGGACAGCGGACAAGTCGGTCCACCACCTCCCCTTCCGCCCCGCCTCTAAACCTTCCTAGTCTGGTGTTTCAGGCCCACCTGACGCCGGTGGGTGGCAGGATTCGCCATCACCTTCCCCACTGGTGTTCCATAACCTCGGACAAGTGGGTTCTGCAAATAGACGCAGGGGCTACTCCCTCCCCTTTGAATCTACCCCTCCAGCCATGCCACCTCAGTACCACCGCAAATGTCGGGGGAGCACCTGGCACTTCTCCAGCAGGAAGTTACGGCCCTCTTGGCCAAGGGGGCCATCGAGCGCGTTCCGACGCCAGAAGTAGGTCGTGGTTGTTACTCCCACTACTTCTTGGTTCCGAAGGACAAAGGTCTGCGCCCTATCTTAGACCTCCGGAACGTCAATCGCTTCCTCCGGAAAGAAGTTCAAGATGCTCACGCTTGCTCAGGTCTTGTCTGGCCTAGACCCGCAAGACTGGCTGGTAGCGTTGGTCTTGCAGGATGCTTATTTTCATATCCCCATCCTGCCAGCCCACCGGCGTTACCTACTGTTCACAGTGGGCCACGAGTACTTTCAGTTCACCGTGCTTCCTTTTGGCCTTACCAGCGCCCCTTGGGTGTTTACGAAAGTGGCAGTGGTCGCAGCTCATCTGCGCAGATCAGGGGTTTCAGTCTCCAAACACCCCCCCCCCCCCCCCCCCATCTCGACGACTAGCTGTTAAAGGCGGGCTCGCCCAAGGCAGTCGTCTCCCACCTCCAGACTTTGGCCGACCTCCTGCATTTGCTGGGGTATTTCATCAATGTGCCGAAGTCGCACCGGATTCCCTCTCAGAAGCTCCTCTTCATCGGATCAGTTCTAGATACGGCACATTTTCGGGTTTATCCGCCCGAACAGCGAGTCCGGGACATTTGGGCTATGATTACGATCTTTTGGCCCTGGTCCTGGGTTTCGGTCAGGAAGACCCTGAGGCTGCTGGGGCCTCATGGCCTCCTGCATCCTGCTGATCGATCATGCCAGATGGCATATGCGGGCTCTGCAGTGGGACCTGAAGTTCGAGTGGACGCAGCATCGGGGTAACCTGTCCGACTATGTCCAGATCTCCGAGGGCATTGCACAGGACTTGCAGTCGTGGCTCACGAACCAGCGTTGGGTCACCGGCAGATCCTCTCCCTTCCCCAACCGGAGCACACAGTAGTGACGGACGCGTCCCTCCTGGGATGGGGCGGCCACATGGGAAAGGCGGAGATCAGAGGCCTCTGGTCTCCGGTGGAGTCCAAGCGCCATATCAACCTTTTGGAGCTCAGGGCGATCCTACTTGCACTAAAAGCATTCCTTCCCTCTGTCAAGGGAAGAGAAGTGAAGGTGTTCACAGACCACACCACCGCCATGTGGTACTGCAACCAACCGGGCGGGGTGGGGTCATGGACCCTATGTCGGGAGGCTCTGTCTCTGGATGTGGCTGGAACGTCAAGGCATTTCCTTGGTGGTTCAACGCCTGGCAGGTACCCTGAACGCCAGGGCGGACAAACTCAGCCGAAGGTGAATGTTGGATCACGAATGGCGTCTTCACTCGGAGGTTGTGCAAGGTCTCTTTCAGCAGTGGGGAGAACCTTGGTTAGATCTATTCGCCACCGAGGAGAACGCGCAATGTCAGCAGTTCTGCGCATTGGAGTGTCCAAGGCAGCACTCGCTAGGCGACGCTTTTCGTCGCGAGTGGAGTTGCGGTCTGTTGTACGCCTTTCCGCATATACCACTTCTGCCCAGAGTGCTGAAGATCAGGCACGACCGGGCCCAAGTCATTCTTGTGGCGCCGGATTGGGCTCGAAGAGTTTGGTATACCGAGCTACTCAGTATGAGCGTAGATCCCCCAATCCGACTGCCTCCTGTCGCAGCAACAGGGGACGATCCTCCACCCAAACCTGTCCAGCCTCCTCCACCTCCTTGCGTGGAGATTGATTCCATTTGACTTGCCTTCCGAAGTCTGTAATGTGATTATGGCAGCCAGGCGTCCCTCCACTAAAACGATATACGCCTGTCGGTGGGAAAAAAATTGTGGCTTGGTGCACAGCAAAATCTGTTGATCCTCTTGCTGCCCCTCTTTCTGAGGTCCTATTATTCCTCCTTTCTTTGGCCCAGCAGGGCTCTGCTTTCGGCACTATCAAGGGCTACCTTTCTGCTCTTTCAGCCTTTCTTAGGTTGCCTGATCAGCCCTCTCTTTTCAAGTCCCCGGTTGTCAATCGATTTCTCAAAGGCATTACTCACCTTTTCCCTCCTGTTCCTTTTGTGATGCCTCAATGGGACTTGAACCTGGTTCTCCCATATCTGATGTGCGCTCCCTTTGAACCTCTTCATAACTGTCCTTTGCGCTTATTGACTTTGAAAACTGTCTTCCTGGTAGCCATCACCTCCGCTCGGCAGGAGAGTGAGGCAAACCGCCTTTCCTGGAGATTCATCCAGACAAGTGTGTCCTTCGACCGCACCCCTCCTTTCTACCAAAAGTAGTCTCTGCCTTTCAACTCAGTAAAACTGTCACTCTGCCCACCTTCTTTCTGCCTCCGCACCCTTCAAGAGAAGAGGAGAGGCTCCACCGTCTGGACTCAAAACGTGCGCTTTCGTTCTATCTCAACCGCACACAACAGTTCCAGGTGGATGACCAGCTCTTTGTTGGCTATGTGGGCGCCAAGAAAGGCTGGGCTGTGCACAAGCAAACTATTTCCCAATGGGTTGTCTTGTGCATTAAAGCATGTTACTCTCTGGCTAAAAAGAAACCTCCGGTTGGGCTCCGCGCCCATTCTACCAGGGCGACCGCAGCTACTACAGCGTTGGGACGCGGTGTCCCCCTGCAAGACATCTGTCAGGCAGCCACTTGGGCCTCGTTGCATACTTTCACCAAGTACTATTGCCTTGACAGTCTTGTCCGGAGAGACTGCTTCTTTGGCCGTCCGATTCTCCGTGACTTGCTTGTGTAATTTCACTTCGCAGACCCACCACAGGCGTTGGTATTGCTTGGGTATGTATTCTAAGTTAAAGAATCTATCACTAAAGTGTCTCTTTCAGATGCACAAGTTACATGTGTAGCGATATATCTGTAAGAGACATTAGTGATAGATTCCTTACCGCCCACCCATCCTCCCCGTTCTGCAAACTGTTCTCTAGGGTTCAGGTCATCCCTTTCAAGGCCGTAGTTCTATTGCACCAGTAGTCTCTCTGGCATGGCCCTGCGCTTCTGGCGCGAAAAAGTTGTGTACAGAACTGACGTCCGTGCGTGTGGGCGCATCTAAGTAGCTCTGACGACGTCATCTCGGCGGCTACGAAGCCGGCGACTTACGCGGAGCCGTACGCCTACTGACGCGCAGGGGTACTGCTGACAAACTTTCCGGATCCAGTCGGATGCCTGGGGATATTCCAAGGTAAGGAATCTATCACGAACGAATGTCTCTTACAGATATATCGTTACACAAGTGAGTAACTTGTGCTTTAGTTCTTCTGGTGTCTGTTGTCTCTGAAAATGGATCAATGTTATTCCCGCAAGCCACGTTTACGGGTTCTTCGAATGTACTAATGGATGAAAAGCTGGGGCCCGGCCTTGTTGAATTTGTAGCCACCGGGGATAGTATTGTTGCGTTGGCTATGCTGGGAAATATGGGACAGTCTATTTTATTGTTGTTGCTCCTAAAATGATAAAAAGAAGATCCATTCATCAGCGCTGATGTTTGCACTGCCATAGCCGCTTCCACCTCGCTGGCCCCTATTTACAAGAGACCGGAATTGCTTTGAATTTGTTTCTTACATTCATAGAGGCGCTTCAGCCAAAATTGATCCGAGGCCTCTTGTTTTTCCCTGCGTACTGTGGACTTGAAAGCTGCTTGAGCTTGCTTGTAGTTACATTTAATTTTATTACCTGGGCTCTTCCTAAATTGCCGAAGGGCTCGATTGCTGCATAACTTAAATTTTTTTGTTGCTGGTGAAATGTGTGGTCGAAATATGTACTGCCCAGTGCTCCTCTTAAGTGGGACTGCTTCTAGTAGTTGATTAATAAAGCTAGCCCAGCTGCTAATAGCGGAGGAGTCAGTATCTGATAGTTGGATTAACAGTGTTCTGCATTTTTCCATCAAGAGGGGTGCCGCGTCGTCTGACCATTTCATTTGTTTTAAGTTCTCCGTGTAGCAACCTACATGGGTGTAGGCGAGCTCTTGGTGACGCGGGGTATTGATGAGGATTGTTATAATTTTAGGCCGATGATCACTCACCTTGTGGTGCAATGTAATAACTCTCAATCAGGGGGAGAATTTCCGTGCTCCCTAGAGAAAAGTCCAGAAAGGAAAAGATTCGGCCATCGGATCGTTTCCAAGCTGGGGGAGTATCCGTATGGAAACGACCATTCAGTACGGTATAACCTACACTGCCTAGCTGAGTGACTTCGTACTCCCCCAATTTTGATGGTCTGTTTCCTACGGGAATGGACTGTGTGGCAAGATGTAGTGGAACCATTAAGGGAGCAATCTCTGGATCCTTGAGGGGGTTGCAGTGTAGATTGGTGTTGAAGTCTCCTGTGATTATACTTGGTATACTACCATACTCACTGAGCAGGTTGCAAGCGATGTTGGTCAGACAATCCAGTTTGGATTTTTTCTCAGTGGTGCGTGGAGATATAAACATTCAGGAGAAGCATCTGGCTATCGATCTGTTGACTTCCCAACACAATTCCAGAGAGCCAGTCTTCCTCAAATTTTAGCTGGGATAGTTTGGTTGACACAAATCGCCAGGCCACCACTCAGCCTGCCAAACTTGAACTGTCGAATTGCGAAAGACGCATATTCAAGGTAACCTTCAATAGGGATATTATCTACTGCCCAGGTTTCCTGCAGTAGAATAATATGTTCCTTTAAAAAACCAAGAGTGGCTGCTGATTGTATTTTATGTCCGAGACCATTGATGTTCCAGGAACATATTGATAGTGCGAAGTTGGAAGAATTTCAATCTTTCTGGCTTTTTACTAGAGCCCCTGAGAGCCATGACCAGTCTGCCTTTTCAGGGTTTTGCTGGGTTATTGTGTTCTCCGGGGTTGCTGTGGGCCAGCAACTTCTTGCTGACTTTAATACTGAGAAGGGAGCCGAACTAGCACTAAGAGCGTGGGCCTGATTATTTTCCAAAATTTATGGGTAACTGGGGGTGCTGAACGTTGACATTATTATGCCCCAGTTTAATTGATCAGTTTTTGACTGGACCAGTTCTCGAATTGCTGAAGTACCCGAGCGTGCATTCAGTTGTTTCGCCTGTTTTGGTACCTAATGATGGAATAAATTTAATGGCAATTATGTCCTTGGACTGCAGGGCGCTCAGATCCGGAAATGATTTAAATAGTCTTAGTATGTTTCCACGATTTAAAATGTCATGAGGGCCTCTTGAGACCTACTCTGGGGTTAGCAGTAGTGTGGTGCCCAAGTTGGTGGTGGGCTGCGTGGGAACGTCATCGGTCATTAAAGGCTTTAGATTCTTTGAATTTTCTATGGAAACCTGCATGGTCATACGTGTAACTGCCGAAGAAAGCGGCTCACGATAATTAATAGTTGATGGTAAAGCAAATAGTCTTTTGCTCGTGGATGCCAGCAGTTGGTTGGTTGACATGTTTGAGAGATTCTGGTAGACAGGCTCTTTGACTGTGCATTGCAAAGCATAGTGATAACCCACCTCTGTTGATGGACAATTAGGGCAGGTATCGAAGGGCAGCGTCAGGGGGTTTTCGGTTCCCAATTGCACTGTAGCTGGTGCAGGCACGGCTATTGAGGATTGACCGGATCCAGATATTACTTGCGTGGTATACTGTAAGAGGGGCTGTCGATCTTGGAAAGGCCCCTCTTGTTGGGTATTTGGTTGTGGAGGGTCGCTCTGGGGGGTCGGGACTTGTGCAGCTGAATTCAGGTTCAAATTCGCTCCTGAAGTAGGCAACTGCTCTCGTGCTTGGTGTAAATTTATGGTGGCGAGGCTGCTAGCATTTAAGATTTTAGTTTCAATTGTATGTTTGTTCCGACTCTTCCATAGTATTTTTTTCCCGTTTTGCAACCTGTGTGTAAGTACTTTTCAAGTTATCACTTCGACTGTTTTTAGCAAAGTTAGCAAACCGTTCGTCTTTAGGCTGTAATGTTTTCCTTTGGAGAGAAGAATATTTACTGCATACAGGTATTTGCAATAGGATTTCAAGGGTCCTAGGTCATGGAGTTTTAGGGGCACAAGGTCCTGAGTTCCACCAGCAGTTCAATTTTACCTGCCCTGGTGTGTCTGGGTGCAGAGGTGCTAGATGGGTAGGTAACCTTGCGCGCTGCACCATAGTCAAAGAGGGGGGGCCACCTAGAAATAGGCTGCAAAGGGGGATCTGGGGAGAAATATGGCAACTCCCAATGGATGGCTCAGTTCACCAGAGACCTTGGGGGGCAAGGTGGAGCAGTAGTTGTTCGTACACCTGGGTCAGGAAGCTCGGATGCAGAGGGTTTTGGTCGACTGGTCCTCGAACGTCGTAGCCTGTCACCTTTCACTGTCTGGACCTGCAAAGGGGGAAAAAACAGGACTGCTGGTCTCTGTGGAGCAGACGTCCCTCATCGTCTGGTTGGTCTTAAAATTGTTGGAGTCC
Organism: Triturus cristatus; assembly: GCF_964204655.1. NCBI lineage: Eukaryota > Metazoa > Chordata > Amphibia > Caudata > Salamandridae > Triturus > Triturus cristatus. The sequence continues at coordinate 1,259,398,045 of NC_140592.1, forward strand.
AGATTAGACTCTAAACAAGCGCTGGTCGCGGCAAGGGGTCCAGTACCCCGGATATCGTGCAGAGGCTCGTAGGAGTCCTGGCGTTTCCAACCTTGGTAAGGAGACAGATCTCACATCTTTGAGAAAGCTGACCTCCTCCTGGGTGGCTAAAGCATCGGTCGACCCAGTGGTCACCAACTTCTTGGAACCGGATGTCGCGGTCGGTGTCTAAGTGGCTCCTCCACTTCAAGGGAGATGCTGAGTGGTTTTCAAAGTGCTGGCAACCCTCCAAGGCTTTCAGAGGATGTGCTAATGCAGGACGAGTCGGGTCTTTCCATTTTCAAGTCTGGAGCGGGCAAACTGGGTTTGGCGCCAAAAGTCCACAGCAGTTTTTAGTTCTTACGTTGATCGGCTCTTCTGCGTCGTCGTCTTTAGTCAGGTGAGTCATGTTCTGGTGTCAGGGGGCTACCTAAATTCTCAATTTAAGGGTGTTAGGCGAGTGTAGAGTTGTAGCCAATGGGCTACTTATTCTTGGGGTCACTACGCCCCCTATTTGAACCACTTCCTCTGGGAAGTGGGCATAACCCTGTCCCAGTGTTCTTAATTCTGCCATCACCAAGATGGTGGAATATTCCTAGAGGTCCCCACCAAAACGAGAAGACCGGTCACCCAGGCCCTCATCAGCAGCAGGTTGGACTACGGAAACGCCCTCTATGCAGGAGACTCGTCCAAACTCCTGAAACGGCTTCAACGCATCAGAACGCCTCTGCATGCCAGATCCTCGACATCCCTCGCCGCAGCCACATCACATCCCACCTGAGAGACCTGCACTGGCTCCTTGTCAACAAGAGGATAACCTTCAAGCTCCTCACCCTCACACACAAGGCACTCCACAACACCAGACCAGCGTACCTCAACAGACTCAGCTTCTACACCCCCACCAGCTCCGCTCCGCCGACCTCGCTTCAGTCCCCCCGCATCCGAAAAGCAACCTCTGGCGGCAGATCGTTCTCCCACCTCGCTGCCAAGACCTGGAACACCCTCCCCACCCACCTACGGCAGACCCAAGACCTTCAGAAGACTCCTCAAGACCTGGCTTTTCGAGCAGTAGCAGCATTCCCCACCCCAAACACCGTGAGACCCTCACGGGTAAGTAGTGCACTTTACAAATGCAATGATTGATAGAGTGGGGCACATCAGGCAGCTCACTGTATGGGGTGTCTGACCTGAGTGTGCTCCACGCCTCCTCGCATAACTAATCTTCCGCCTGTCCTGGTGTGAAATGGGTGTCAGGGAAGGGGGCGGCATCGCCCAGGTCTGTGGGATGCAGGAGTCGCCTATCAAAGGCAGCAGAGGCTTTTAAGCCTCGATCCTTCGTATGTGTACTCACCATCCTGTTGGAGGGGGTGCAAACACCTCCTGCCAGAGCAGGCATTGTTCCTGACCTCTGAAAGCAGGGCTCTCACCACCTAGGGGGGTCAGAAGCAAGTCTGTGGTGGCAGGCTTGACTGTACTGGTCAGCCTGCACACTAGCGGGCTAGTAGGGTTAAGGGGGTACCTCTAAGGTACCCTCTGGATGCATGTATTAATAAATCCACCACTGGATTCAGTGTGGGTTTATTAATATAAGGTGTTTGATACCAAACACCTTGGGTTTCAGTCAAGTCATCATATAGCTGGGGAATTCGTAATCACAAATGCCCAGTACATATACTTAAGATGGCTTCTCTGTTAACTTGTAATGCCTAAAAATTGACTTAGACAGCATAGGGGCATATCTGCTCATGCAGATATGTCCACACATGTAGTTTAATGCACCCTGCCTTAGGACTGTAAGGCCTGCTGTAGGGGTGACTTGCATGCAGTGTCTGGGTGTGTGCCATGTCGTGTTTTCATTTGTCAGCATCAGGGTGGTGAAGGGTCACTTAGGGTGGCACAATACATGCAGCTTTTAGGGGACTCTCTTTAGTACCCATGCCCTAGATACCAGGGGTCCCATTTGTTAGGGACTTACATGGGATGCTAAAGGTCTTGCCCATTGGGGAACAATTGTACAGTTTTAGGGAAAGAGATCTGGCACTGAGGACCTGGAAAGAAGGAACCCAGTGTACTTCTGTCAAAATTGCATCAGATACTTGGCAAATAATAGGGGTGACATGTCAAAAAGCTATTTTCTTTCAAGGGCGTGGCCAGCTGGAGATTAAGATGGCTACTTCGTGAAGTGGCTTCGAGCCCCGTCCAGCAAATCGTCATACATCCGCCACAATAATCCGCATCCAGTATCCCAAAATAAAGAAACTGTGCTCACCCAGTGGCCGGAGTGCTGAGAAATTGAAGAAACCGACTACAGCTGGAGCCGCAATCGGAGTTTTGAGACACCTGCGGCCGTCGATCCGTCGCTTATTGAGCCGGGCCTTGGTCCGCAGAGCCACGTAGCAGCGGGGCTCAGTGCGGAGAGAGGAGAAGTTAGGGAGAATATGCTCCCCCTGTGACGACCGGTGTGGACACTGCTGTGAGCTTGGGGGGGCTGAGCGACCGCGTCTGAAGAGGAGTCGGCAGACACACCCGGGGGCCCGCTTAGTCGCCCTGAAGGTGCGGAATCCATAGTGGGGAATAGGTTGACGCTGCATTGCTGCAGGAAATTTGCTGGTGCAATGGACTCAACTAGCGGAGCGCCGAACGGCGCGGGCACTCGCCCCGGCCCCTTCTGACCCGGGTGCTGACTGTGCGGCCTGCCTCTCCTCCAAGTGGTGTTCCGACAGCTGGACCCTGGCTGGTCCAAACATAAAAGGTACTGCTGCGAGTGGGCCCCCCCTACTTCATTGGGAAAGTAAACTGCAGCAGTGGAGGTTTGGAAGGTGTGGAACTTGGGCTCATCAACCAGTAATCGTTTCGGGCCCTGCCGTTGGGGTTGGTCAGAGGGAGCTTGTCGCAACGCCAATAGGCCGCGTGAACCAGCCAGGGCTAATGGCAGGCGGTGGTGGCTGCAGCGTTCCTCGGCCGTCCGGGACACTAGCAGTGAAGACCGGCCCTCTGGACTGCGATTCATTGAACACAGTAATTTAAGGGCAAACGCTCCAGCAATGAGTGGCTCTCCCTGGCCCGAAATTACCTAAATATAGACTGGCGACTCTGCAGGTGAAAGGCCTTACTGACTGCTGAACCCAACTTTCTATAGCTGGATTGGCTGGACAGGGGAGAAGCTACAGCTGTTCTCCCTTTGTAAAGTTATTTGTGTTCAGGGATGAAAGGCGCTCTGCATAGTTGTGGTTGTGGGCAGCTTTGAGCCTGCATTGAATGTTCTTCCTACCGTAGGATAGCATTGCAGAACTCAAATTGCACTATCCACATTTTAAAGAGAAAATAATTTATATTTAAAATGTACTTACCTGAACAATTCTCTTCTGATGCCTAAACATATATTTTTATAAATCGGTGTGTATCTCCATCTTGAGTTATATATTAATCGATGTGTGTATTTGCTGTGTCTTAAGCTCCTCTGTGTTAAGCCTAAGGCTGCTTTACCACACTAGCCCTTAACAGAACACCTTGTGATTGAATAGCAAGCCCTGTCCACTAGTAAGGGGACCCTCGGACTCGACACAATATATCAGTTTATTAACCTATCATGTAAAGAGCCAGCTTCCTACATTGGTGATGTAGCAGTAGGAAAGAAGACTCTACATTTGCTGTACAACATGTTTGGTAAGTGATTTAACAAAGGTATCCAAAATTGTCTTTAGATAAAAACATTTTTTTCAATTTTTCTGAATTGTTTTAAAATACCAGTTAGGGTCTTGGTTAAGTCCCTTTGCAAAAACTGTTTAGAATTTAAAGTCTTTTTAGTAAGGTAGGCCTTTAGGAAAGTATTAAGCATTTTTATCACTTTTCTAAAAATGTCCCAACTCACTTTAAACCATGACTGATGCACCAGGTACTTCCAGGAGCTGGACCTTGCGCTGTATAAGAACCTTAGTTTGACGCACTTTAGACCCTGTGCAACACAACCCTCCCACAGGGATCTAGACCCACAAAAGCCCACCTGCAAACATTGCTTGTAGAAAATGCTAGAAACATGAGTGAGGATAACAACCCCCTGTCGAAGAGGAGGCAGGTGAAGAGCAAGTAGTGCATGAGGTTTACTCTGATTCCGACACTGCTCCCAGAACGCTATTCCACCGGGAGCCCTCCTTGTAGTGTCTCCAAAGAAATAGATCCTGAAGATGCAGATCTTCAGAAACTGGCCACGAGGAAAGCATTAGAGGCTAAACTCCTGGCCCTGGACTAAAAGAGCAGAGATTTGCCTACGACCCAACTCTGATGGCAGCAAAATTATAAATAGGGAGGACAATTCAGACCCTAAAATCCCCAAAGGGATTGCCCCTAAATAAATAGGTGTTAGCATCACAAAATGGTTCACAGCTTTTGTGAGAGCCTGTAGAGCAAAAAAGGTCAGCCAGAAGTATTGAGACTCTCCCCTTTGAGAACTGTTCTCAGGTAAATGCAGGGATAGACTCCTGACAATGAATTAGGCAGATGGTGAATCCTGTGACCACAAGAAGGGTACCCTGGTTGAAGGCTTTGGACTCAACACTGAAGAGTATAGGATCAGATTCAGGGAGTCTCAGAAAACCCAGTCAGTCATGGGTAGATTTTTGTAGACATATCCGTGAAAACATTGGGTGGTTGGTTAAAAGGTAGCAATGTGTATGATTATGATGAGCTGTATCATTTAATTATGAAAGAGCATCTGTTAAGGAATTGTGTTCAAGAGAAGTTGCATCAATACCCGGAGGACCTGGGGCCAATCTCTCCCCGAGAGTTGGAGAGGAAGGCTGATCTTTGGGTAAAAGCATGAGTGTCCAAAAGTAGGCATAGTGGGGGTGATGATCAAAAGAAAGAGGCCAAAAAGCCCCTACAAGAGAAGATGGACCACTCTGAAGACAAATATGAAAGTAAGGAGTCCTCAGTACTGAGCTGGTGATGTTGTCGGGACTGGACAAAATCAGGCTCACAGCAAACATCAAGAAGCCGGGCGCTGTGGTCCTCTTAGACCTCTCAGTGGCGTTCGACACTGTCAACCACGATCAACTCCTGACAAGAATTAGGAACATTGGTATCTGTGGGACAATACACCAATGGATCACCTCCTTCGTGACAGACCATACCCAAAGAGTTCAGATAGGTGACTGTGTCCAACAGTGGGTCAATAATCTGTGGAGTCCCTCAAGGGTCAGCACTGTCCCCACTTCTGTTTAACATCTATCTCAGACCGCTGGTGAGGTACTTGGCCCGGATGGACTGCCAGGTGTTTAATTATGCCGACGATACGCAAATTATTTTGCAAATTGAAACACCCCGCTAGCCCACAAACGTGTGCAAAATATACTCAGGTACGTGGTCAACTGAATGATGGCCAACTCACTCGTGGTTAACCCAGATAAAACGGAGGTATTGGCCATCACTACTGGCAGCAAGCCATGGACCGACCACTTCTGGCCACAGGAGCTGAGAGACACACCATCTCCAATCCCAGTTGTAAAACGTCTGGGTATTAAAATCGATGCCAAACTCACACTGACCAACCAAGTGACCACTGTGTTTGGGACCTGCGTGGGCTTGCTGAGGCAGTTAAGGAAACTATCACCCCTCCTGTCATTCTCCGCCATGTGGACGTTGGTGACCGCATTGATCTTATCGCGACTGGATTATGGCAATGCGCTTTACATTGGACTTCCGGAAAAGTTGCTAGGCAAACTACAAGTTGTGTTGAATGATGCAGCCAGGCTGATCTTCAAGCTCCCCAGACGCGCACGGGCCACTCCCATGCTGCAAAAACTCCACGGGCTCCCTCTGAGGGCTAGATTCAGGGGTCTCTGTATCGCCCACAAGGCCCTGCATGGACAGGCCCCAAGATATATCAAAGACCGACTGGGGAAATACGTCCCCGGCCGCACCCTCCGGTCCCCAGAGGGAGGCCAACTAGCCTGCCCATGGTTTAGCCAAACTACTAAAGGAGGGCGAGCCTTCTCTGTCCTTATCCCGCAACTCTGGAATAAGTTGCCGGGACACCTCCGGTTAGAAAAAACCCTTCTCCCTTTTATGTTTAAAATGTTTTTATTGAAACAAAACAAACCATGGGGGAGGGGGGTAGGAGGTTAGGGTACAGTTAATACAATCAAAGAAAAAAGGTGCAACTCAAGAGGGTTGGCGATGGATAGCTCGATGGGCCAGGGGAAAGGCACAGTAAACGAAAGGCTAGAGATGCAAACTGTGGAATCCCTGCGTGCATATCCAACACCCCAAATCTGAGCAATGAAAGCCAGCAGCAACTCGACAAAGCACAATCCACCCATCCCCCCAGTAAAGAAAGGAAGAAAGAAAAAACAATACCCCACCCCCCCCCGTCCTATGGTCCCGCGTCAGATTAGTCCTCACCAAAAAGCCCCGCACCCCCCCCCCACCCCGGAGGCCTCTGTCTCACATGTGATCTAGTCCGCCGGGATCACCGGCGGCGTCAGCCTGAGAAGCCTAAGATACCTCGGACAGGTGAGCTCCCGGAATTCGGTGGACAGCAGTGCTAGAAAGGGTTGCCACAGCTCTTCAAATTGGTCTATTTCCCCCGCCACCGTGAGCGACAACTTCTCCATTCCCAGCACATGCCAAAGCCTATGCAACCAACCCGTGATGGAGGGAACAGTGTTGGTGCGCCAGTGGATAAGGATGTTCTGGACCGCAGACCCCAGCGCAATCGCGATCTGCCTACCCCTGCGGGACTTCAGTGGGTACATTAGGTCATTGGGGAGGCCCAGCAGAACATACGCCGGGAAGCGCGGCAGCTCTATCTCAAAGTGCTTATCCACCTCGTCCAAAACTTCCTTCCAGTAAGCGGTCAGCACGGGGCAATCCCAAAGAATGTGTGAGAGGGTACCCTCCTGCCCGCAGCCCCGCCAGCACCCCTTGTCAGTGTGTTTATGCATTTCATACAGTCGCTCCGGGGTGTAATACCAATAAGTGGACACCTTAGTGAAGGTCTCCGTAAGGCCCGTGTGATATGCAGAGTGCCGCGCCCGATACGCAATTTTGTCCCATTCCTTGTGGCTGAGTGTCCTACCCAATTCCCTGTGCCAGCGCTCCCTCCCCGGGTTGTAATAGTGAAACGGCGGGGGTTGTAGGTACTTGTACAGATCGGTAATTAGCTTAGCGTCGGAGGTCCGGGTAGCCAGCCACCTCTCATACGGTGTAATTTGACGAGCAGCGGTGTCACGCACCTGGGGCTGGAGGGCCCAATGCCGAACCTGCATGTAGCGCAATCTGTCCAGCTCCGTCAGGCCGAACTCCTGGCGGAGTTGCTGAAACGGAGTCACTCCCTCCGGGCCATAGATCTGGAAGAGCGCCCTGCAGCCCGCCTGCACCCAATGGGAGAAAACTCCCGGCTCCATCCCTGGGGAGAAGTCCGGGTTGCCCGCTATGGGTGTGAACGGCGAAGGGAAGGTGGTGAGGCCCCGAGCCTCACAGACTGCGTCCCACACCCGCAGGGGGACCCGCGTAATAAAAGAAGCGTAAAGGTTAGGAGGGCGGTGCGCGCGGCGCAAGAATGGAACCTCTTGTAAAGTGCGGCCCGCCACTGCCTGGTCTTGAAAGAGCCAGTGTTTGTCGGACTCCCACCTGCTCCACTCCACCAAATATCGCAGCTGTGCCGCCTGAAAGTACCTACGGAGGTCCGGAATACCGAGGCCCCCCGCCTCCGGAGCAAGCGTGGAGAGGACCCTCTTCATTCGTGGCTTGCGGCCCTGCCAGACAAAGCGGGAGATGTCAGCCTGCATTTGTCGTATCCAGCCCACCGGGGGCTGGAGAGGGAGGGCCCGGAAAAGATACAGTATCTGGGGCAGCACCGTCATCTTAACCGCCGCGATTCGCCCCAGCCAGGACAGTAGGCCTTTGCTCCAGCGACCAAGCTCCTCCTTGATCTTCCTGCTGAGGGAGGCATAGTTAGCCGTGACCATCTCCGGTAATGTGGGCGCCAGCAGAATCCCCAGGTATGGCACCATGGAGGAGGACCACTGCATGGGGAAGAGTCGCTGAAGGTCCCTCCTGGTGTCCGCAGCCAGGGACACGTCTAACGCCACCGACTTGCTCATATTCATTTTGAAGCCGGCCACACAGGCAAAGGCGTCTAGTTCCTGGAGGCAAGCAGGCAGCGACCTCCTAGGGTCGTCCAAGGTCAACAGGACATCGTCCGCGTAGAGACTGACAGTGTGGACATACTGGCCCATCCGGACCCCAACCGCATCCGGGTTATCGCGAATCCTCTGAGCAAACGGCTCCATGTAGGGGGCAAACAAGAGCGGCGAGAGGGGGCAGCCCTGCCTTGTGCCGCGTTCGATGGCAAACCCACCGGAGCTACACCCGTTGACCCGCACCGACGCTGAAGGATGCTTATAACAGTTGAATACCATGGTGCGGAACTTATCCCCGATTTCCAATTTCTTGAGAACCAGCTCGAGATACGGCCAGTGAACTCTGTCGAAGGCCTTCTCCGCGTCGACGGACAGCAACATCCGCTCCCCCGGGATCCGCGAGGCCTTCTCCAGAACATGCGCCACCCGCTTGGTATTGTCAACCGTCTGTCTGCCGGGTACAAAGCCAGCCTGGTCCGCCTCCACCAATCCGGGGAGGTGTGGACCCAGCCTGGACGCTAGAATCCCTGTATACAACTTGAGATCGACATTTAAGAGCGAGATGGGTCGATACGAACCGCGGAGGGCCCGGTCCTTCCCCGGTTTCGGAATTACCGCGACCGTCGCCCTCAGGAGATCCGGTGGGATGGCTCCCGGTTCGGAAAAGGAATTAAATAGCCGAGTAAGGACAGGGGCCACAGCCGTGCAAAAAGTCTTATAAAACAAAGACGTGTACCCGTCCGGGCCCGGGGCCTTACCATGCTTCAGCCGCGCGATAGCGGAAATCACCTCCTCAACATGGATATCCCGCTCCAGGTGGTCCGCCTGAGCCGGATCCAGCACCGGAAGGGTCACCGACTCCAAATAGCCTTCGGCATCCTGTGGCGAGGAGGGTTCCTCCGCATACAGCGCTTCGTAGAAGCCGCGGAAAGATTCCGCTACCTCCGCGTCCCCGGAGACGACCACCCCGTCCGTGCCCACCAGTTCCTTCACAACGCCACGCTGCTGCGTGACCCGGAGCCGGTGTGCTAGGAGCTTGCCACATTTGTCCCCCCCAGTGTAGAAGGCGTGTTTCAAGCGCAAGGCGGCATACTCCGCCCTATCAAGATCCAATGCTGACAGGAGCTTCCTCGCAGCCTTCAACTGCCTCCACACCCTTGGCGCCCCCGTACGGCGGTGGACCTGCTCAAGCTCCCGGACCCGAACGGTCAGCTCGTCCCTCTTCCGTTGCCGCTCCCTGTTTTCGGCTGCGGAGATAGAGATAAATTCCCCCCGGAGGACTGCCTTCAATGCCGCCCACTGTGTCGCTTGCGAAGTGTCGGTGTTGCTATTGTGAGTTAGGTAGTCCTGTATGACCTCCCCAATGCGCTGGACTACAGACTTTTTGTGTAAAAGGGTATCCTGGAGGCGCCACACCCCCCGAGAGGGGGAGGCCGCCGGCCACTGGAAAACGCCGGTGACTGGTGAATGGTCAGACAAGGTCAGGACCCCGATGTCCGCCTCCGTGGCAGCGGCATGCATCGGTCCACTCACCAGAAGGTAATCCAGCCGTGAGTAGGTTCGATGTGCGTGTGAAAAGTAAGAGTAGTCCCTATCCGTGGGGTGCATGGAGCGCCAAAGGTCGTGTAAGTCCATTTCCGCAATCCGGGCCTTCACAGCCTGGGACAGTTCCCCCGTCTGCGGGAAGCGCTGCGCCGATCTGTCCATCACAGAATCGAAGACAATATTAAGGTCTCCCCCCCCAGAATGACGTGGCGGTCGGGGGAAGCAGTGACATCCACCAACACGGAGTCTAGGAAACGCTCTTGGTGGTCGTTTGGGCTATAAACGGAGCCAACCGTAAACGCTATGCCTCCTAAGCGCATGCGATACGCAAGAAGCCTCCCCTTCTGTTCAGCACACTTATACAAAACCTACCCCCTAAAGGAGCTCGCTAGAAGAATGGCTACCCCCGCCGTCTTGTTCGCTGCCGAGGAGAAGAACTGGGTAGGGAACTTAGCAGAGCGCAGCCTATGGCAATCCCGGGACAATAAGTGGGTCTCCTGTAAAAGGCAAATGTCCGCCTGCGTCCCCTCCAGCAAAGATAAGATCGCTCTGCGCTTCACGGGGTTGTTCAGACCCTGAACATTAAGGGTCACTACCTTTAGGGCCGACATTCCTCTCGGGGATCGGGAGCGCCGTGCAATGGGCAGGGGCTCAGCGGGTGGGGCGCGCGGGGCAGCCGCGCAGGACAAGCCATAACAGACCAAGCGTGGGCATGGACAACGTCGGACGGGACCTCCCCAACCCCAGAACAACCCCTACACCCACCCGAAACACAACCCTGGCAACTAGCCAAACGCAAACTCAAACACCCCATTGTCCCAGTCAAGCCCCAAAACGGGCAAGTCCGTAGAAAGGAACGAAGTGGACGTCCAGCCACTCACCTCCAGCCGCTCCCCCCCGACCCCCCGCCCCAAACCCAGCATTTAAAGAAGCTAAAGGCATCTCCCCCCGGAGTGAGTGTTAGGCCGTCAAGGCCACGCCGGTGGAGCCGGCCGAGTCCCTGGCCGCCGCCCTCAAAGCGTCGGCCATGTCCGCCCTGATGGTAGGGGAATCAGGACGCCCTGCGCTGGCCGCTGATCGTCGCCTCGCCGACCTCCGCCGGCTCCGTCTCTCCGAGGCCCTCCACGACGGTGTAGCTCCTTCCTCCTCCACCGCCGTAAGCCCCAGGACTCCACAAATGTCCTGCAAGGAGCGTAGCTGGTGTAGCACCCCGTTCCATCGGAAGATCAGGCGGAAGGGATGACCCCAAGAGTACGGCGTCTCGTGCTCGCGCAAAAAGTCAGTGGCAATCCTGAAGGACCTGCGTTTCTGCAGCGTAATGGCGGAGAGGTCCTGGTAAAGCGCCACCGGCCGCTCCCGGAAAGTCAGGGGCTGTTTCCTGCGGGCCTCAGTCATGATGCGTTCCTTCAGCGGGAAATCGGGCAGGAAGGCCAGAATGTCCGGTGGAGGTGCCGATGATTGGCGCTGCCGGCCAACCCTATGTGCCCTATCAATGCTAATGGGGAAGTCCGCAGCCTCCCCCAGGATCTCTCGGAACAGGTCCCGCAGGTAGCTCCCCAGATCGGACCCCTCGTCTGCAGTCGGCACACCACGCACTCGAATGTTGTTCCTCCGTGATCTGTTCTCAAGGTCCTCAGAGTGGGCCTGGAGCTCAACACACTGCTCCCGGAGGCGGAGAACGTCCTGTTGAAGATGGACTATCTCCTCCTCCCGGCGTTGGGCCTCCGTCTCCACCGTTTCAACGCGCTCACCAAGGCCCTCCACTTCCCTGCGCACCTCCCGGACCTCGCTGGCCACCTCCCGCTTCAGTGTCTGGAAGTCCTCCCTGAGGGAGCTAAACAGTTCCTCCATAAAGGTCCTCGTGACGGGTGGCTCCCTCCCAGTCACGTCCGCCGAGGCCCGGGAGGTCCCCGGCGAAGGCTGTGTTCTGTCCCGCAGTTGCTGGGCCCTGCCAAGCATGTCCGGCAGGGTGCGGTCCCCCTTCTTCGAGCCTCCTCTTCCAGACATCGCAAGCACTGCGGTCGGGCACTGGTCCAGCCGCTCCAGGGGTGCCCAGCTGCTGGCAAGCGCTCGACGTGGGTGTCCCCCACAAGCAGGGTCGCTGCGTCACAGGTGACAAGATGGCGGTCCAGCCCGGTCACCACCAGCCGCGGGTGCCTATCCGAGACAGGAATGGAAGCTACAGTGGGGGGCTCCTCATCAGCACATCCCCCAAAAAGTCAGCCCGGCAGCAGCGGCGGTCACATACATCCACCAGCAAGGGCTCCGGTGAAGGCCAACACCACTGATCCCACGGGGACAAGATGGCGGCAGGGCGAGGCAGGGCAGAGCGACCAGGCCCGGCGACACCACCGGGGCCCCCAAAACGCACAGCAATCAAATAGGTTCCACCGCCGGTTTCAGTCTATCACACGCAGGGGCCCAGATGGTCCGACCCCAACAGAGAGTCCGCCGTACTTCGGCCAAGGGACAGGGGCCTACACAGTGCGAAGCGTCGCTGACACAGGTCCGAGTGCCAAAGCACCCGTCCGAAGTCTTCCGCACCGTCGGGTCCCCTCCCGCAGGACTCCTTCACCCTCCGTCGAACGACGGGCCAGATTCCCTCCAGATCGCAACTTTCAGCACCAGGCCCAGCCGAGGCGCCCGGACAGCACTCCGATGCGCTCCGCCCCGCCCCTCAGGCCCTCCTTCGCTCCTCGAGCTTGATCGGACTTTTTGGGGGCTTCCCCCGAGGCGATCAGAACCAAAACGGCAACAACGTGCGCACCAGGTGCTCCGCCACGCTCCTCTTCCACGCTGAGCCTCAGCGGGGGGAGAAAAGCATAAGAAAAGGGCTCAAGCTTGGCCGGGCCGGAGGAGCTACGGGAGGAAGCGTCCGCTCACCCCGCCATCTTGGCCACGCCCCCACCCTTCTCCCTTTTAGGGAAAAACTGAAGACCCTCCTCTTCACAGAGGCCTGGGCATAACGCAGACAGATCAGGGGCTAACACTCACACTTGGGGGCTGGCTGCGACTACTCTCTTGGCGCTTAGAGACCTGCTGGTATTAAGCACTTTATAAATTGCAATTAAATTAACAGAAGGCCCCCCAAAAACCTGCTCAGGAGGGTGGACCCCTAGACACCTCACAAAACAAAAGTGGATACCAGGGTCTCCAAGAAGACTGGTGCCTTAACTGTAACAAGACAGGTCCCCTAATCAAAAACCCTTCCTGTCCTAAAAACAAACCCAGTAGTGCGGCTCCAGAGGTTGGCCTTTATAGCCTTTGAGGGTGATTCCTCAGGTGAAGACTTCCTAACCTTTAACTGGAAAGTGGGTCTAAAAGGTGAGTTCGAGATTCCAGAGGGGTTTAGACACTTCCACCACCTACTAGTGAATGGAATCCCAACCACTGCCCTCAGATACCTTTGCCAGTCACACTGTTGTGCATGACAGACTGGTTCTCTCAAACCATTCTATCCCAGGTGAGTCTAGAAGAGTTAGGGCTATACCAGGGGAGGTTACTGTTCGGCCTATGACTGTAGTGGCGCTAGAAATAGCTGGGTCCCTTAGATGGAGAAGGGTGTAGTCAGTAAAGAACTCCCCCTTGACTTTCTCCTTGGAAATGACCACCCAGAGGTTGATCTGAGCCAAAGTGAGGTACTGGTCCAGTGCCAGTCCTCCCCAAGGGTTCTGGAGGTGCTGAACCTGAAGTTAGTGCGTGTAAGCCCCAGAAGATTAGGGAAAAGAGAAAGTGTAGGAAAGGGAGGCGGCTTTTAGCCATAAAGATGCTTTCTAATTTTATCAAAATTGATGTGGATCTCTTTCTTGAGTCGTTGTCATTTATTAGTCATTGTATGCATTTACAATTGTTTTACACTCCTCTGAGTTAAGCCGAAGGCTGCTCGACCACACTACCCCTCTATCAGAGCACCTTAGGATTGCATAGCAATCCCTGTCCACTAGTATTAGGAACCCCTGGACTCTTACGCAATACATGAGATTATTGATATATCACATAAAGAGCCAGCATTGTACATAAACCCCTCTCCCTTCCCCAACCAGATCTGACAGTATTGACATGTGTCACTCTTGGGGTAGGGCGGCATCTGTGAGAATGGGAGATCAGAGGCATCTGGTCTCAGACAGATTGCGGACTCCATATCAACCTTCTGGAGCTCCAGGCGATCTAGCTGGCATTAAAAGCCTTTATACTCTCCATCAAGGAAAAGCTAGTGCAGGTGTTCACGGACATCACCACTAGCGGATCACGAATGGCTCCTCTATTCGTGGTGGTGCAAGGTCTCTTTCAGCAGTGGGGAGACCCTTGGTTAGATTTGCTTACCACTCCCAAGAACAGTCAATGTCAGCAGTTCTGCACACAGGAGTTTCCCAAGTGGCTCTCGCTTGCAGATGCTTTTCATCTTGAGTGGAGCTCCGGTCTCCTGTATGCCTTTCTGCCCAGAGTTCCCTAGAAGATCCCGAACGACCGGGCCAGAGTCTTCCTCGCACTGGGCTCGGAGTTTGGTATCCTGAGCTGTCGAGAATGGCCATCGGTCCTCCGATCAGTGTGTCCCTTCGGGAGGATCTTCTGTCACAGTAGTAGAGGAGAGTTCTCCACCCGAACCTGTCAACACGCCACCTTTGTGCATGGAGATTGAGTGGTGATAGTCGACAGCCTTCGACCTTTCGCCTCAAGTCTTCAATGTTATTCAGGCAGCCCACCACCCAAATTGTACACACCTGATTTGCAGGGCAAGTTTGTTGCATGGTGTGCAGAAAAGCAGGTTGACCCCCATTCTGCTCCTCTTTTTCAGGTTCTTCCCTTTATTCTTTCACTTACCCAGCAGAGCTCTTCTCTGGGCATTTTAAAGGCTTATCTTGCTGCTGTTTCAGCCTTTCTGCGGCTGCTTGACTAACCATCCCTGTTCAAAACCCCTATTATACATAGACTCTTGAAAGTTTTACAACATGTTTCTACCTTCTTTTATCATGCCTCAGTGGTACCATAACTTCATCCTCACATGCCTGATGTGCGCTCCCTTTGAGTCCTTGTACAACTGTCCACTCAGGCTTCTTACCGTCAAGATGGCCTTCTGGGTGGCAATAGCCTCTGCCTAGAGGGTCAATGAGATTGAGGCTTTATCATCCAAGCCTCCATACCTGAACATCTACCCAGACAAGCTGGTTTTATGGTCGATCTTCCTTTCTGCCTAAAGCAGTCACTCCCGTTCATGCATGCCAGTCCATCAGTCTGCCTGCTTTCTCCGCTCCGCCACATCCCTCTAAGGAAGAGGAGTGATTTCACTGCATGGGCCCTAAAGAGCGTTGTCATTCTACCTTGAAGGCACGAAAGAGTTCCGGTGGATGAACAATTCTTTGTGAGGTATGTCAAAGTGAAGAAGGGAAAGGCTGTGCAGAAGCAGACCATTTCCCGATGGATTGTGCTCTGCATTTAAATCTGCTACGCATTGGACAAGTAGCAGACCCCTGCGGATTTGCGTGCTCATTCCACCAAATCCAAGTCCTGGACATCTGCCAGGCAGCAACGTGAGCTCTCTTGCACATATTCACAAAACACTACTGCCTAGACAGTTGGGTCCAGTGGGAAGGGCACTTTGCCTGTTCAGTCCTGCAGGACTTTTGGTTATGAAATTGTTTCACAGACCCACCTCCAGAGAGGTATTGCTCCCGTTTTTATTCTAAGGTGAGGAATCTGCAGTTGGAAGTCTCTATCAGATGGACAAGTTACTTATCTCAGTAAAGCCTTATCTGATGGAGGCTATCTAGCTGCAGATACCATACCAGCCCACCCATCCTCCCTGCTCTGCAAACCGATATCTAGGGAGAGATCTTTCCCCTTTCAGGGCCCTAGCTTTCGACACCAGTGGTCAGTGTTCTTCTTAGCTCCGTGCTCCTGACGTGGAAAGTTGAGTAATGTAACTGACAGTGCGCTGGGGTGGCCCCTTTATAGGCACTGCACATGTCACTTCTGGCGTGGATGACACACACATCATGCAAAGCCGATCAACGCCACCTACCGGCGTGCAGGGGTACTGCTCATGAAAATTATATGGATCCAGTCTGACGCCTGGGGATAATTCTAAGGTAAGAGCTGGCGTCCGGTCCAACAAACTAAAACCTAAAGAAAAGAGGGGCACCTTTCAATATATAGAGAAAGGTGCCACCCAACATTTCTCAGCAGACCTGGAAACAGGAAACCATGTATTTGAAATTAGACAATCCACTCCCCATTCATCCATTTTCTCACCAACCCTTAACTCATCATGAATGTCTGGATAAATGTTTCGATAATTAAGCTTACACAGGGATCTTGTCTTTGATAAAAGGAGCATAAGCCAAGAAGGGGGATCTTTCCGTCTGAGGTAATATGGATGCTGTTGTACCTCAGCTCGTGGAGGGACAGTGTAAGTTGGAATAGGCCCTGGAAAGGTACAGTAAGGTGGCTGACCAGGACCAAAGCACCATTCTGATAGACTTCTAACTTCAGATTCCTCACCTCTTGAATATTCCCTCAGGCGTCAGACTGAAGCCACAAAATGTTCAACAGTCCTCCTGGGTGGCCATAGGTGGAGTCACATGACTCGCAACAACATTGTTCTGTTCTGTAAGTGACGTGTGGAGTCTTGTATAGAAACCACTTATGCACTCTGTCATTCCTTTCTCTCTGTGCCTACTAATGTGGATCCACGCCCACCCCTTATCTTTTTTTAGACCATTATTTCCTCTAAAAATTCTTTCTCTACCAGTGTGCAAGGGAAAGGTCACCTGACAAAACTACAGGCTTTAAACCATTTATGGACTGTTGGACAGCAAACAAATGGCTGTGACAGATCCCCATCTGGATTGCCTGTGGTCAGATCACAGCTCCAAAGCCTGCACTGAATGTGCCTCGATGCTTCTTAAGGCCATTAGAGAGCAGGAAGTGTAGCTCTACCTCATAAAACACTGAAAGACTCTGCCGTACCCGTCGGGGTCAAAGGGAAGGACTCAATCCTGCTCTCTAAGTCGTTCCTGTGGCAGATTGTTTTGCAGTTACAGTCTTCAGGCAAGAATGAGAAGGGAAAAGTCTTTAGCAGGACTTCGCCTCACTCAATATCCAGACATGGTGCAGGGGCATCAACGTGTCTCCCGGCTTTGCTCCGGCAGTTGATCCTCCGAGCCGATTCTGACCCTCGTTCCGTGGCAACCAGAATTCCAGGGACTGATGCGAGTTTCATGAGGCCATGCTTTGGCATATTACCAGGTTCCACTGGCGTGCCTTTAGGCCCCAAGGAACCAATAGGCCTCCCAACTGGGCTTCTGATCACGATCTGCCCTCTGCACCAAATGGGCCGGTTGGATCCGATACAGGTTCTGATGCCGAATCCCATCCTGGTGCCACATCACAGGCCGGAGCATGGAACATCGTTGATGCCAGATGAAGATGCGCAATCCATGGTATTGTCAGACTTAGTCTTCGCCGCTTCAAGCTCCACCGAGGTTGTGTCCTGATCCACCTGGGCTGCAGCCTTTTAGTAACTGTGTCAATTCTGACACATTTTCTTTTCCCCATACACTGACTCAGATCCTTCATACTTAGAGGCTCATTATGATGGCGGACGGATGGACATCAGTCTGCCCACCATCATAACGGTGATGGGACCGCCCACCAGACGTGCGGCGGTCCCACCAGTGCAATTAGGATGCGCCCGCCATACTGGCCGGCGCATCTTGGCCTTTTACCATTGCAGACAGTGCTGCTTGCTGCAGCCCCGTCTGCAATGGTAAAAGAGCATGCACAGCATTTCCCTGCAGCACGTGGCAGGCACCACGCGGTGCCGGTCACTTGGTGCAGGGAACTGCAGGGGGGTACCATGGGTACCACGCCCCCAGTGCACCCCGCTGAACACCCCACAGAGGGGGCCCGCAACGGACCCCCAAAGCCAATCCCCGCCAGCCTTTCTGGAAAGGCACCTCATACACCCACATCCTAATATGGCGGACGGTACCTGCTAGGCACCGCCACCATATTAGTGGCCCAGCTCCACCCGGCAGGCAATCGTAACGATTGCCACCGTGTGAAAAGTGGCAGACTGACTTTGCGTCCTCCGTGATATCCACCGCCATCCTAATATGGCGGTGGGTAATTCTCTTCACGATGGCGGAACGATCGCCGGCCCGGCGGTGGCGATCATTCCGCCATTGTAATGAGCCCCTTAGTTTTCAGCTGATTCTGGAAATGGCACATACAACGCTGGTGAAGAGTTTGCCCAGCCATATGCTGAGGGCAACTGGTATGAAGACAGTGGACTAGACGCGTAATCGGCACTGGGCTGGTTTTTCCTCCCAGCTTTGCATTCTTTGCAATGGCCATTCAAAGGGTGAATGAGGTGCTTGACCTATGTCTACCTACTAAGACTAACGTATTGACTAAGGTCCTCCAATTCGGGCAAATGAGTTGTGATCTCCTGCTACAATTTAACTAGGCCATCATGGATTTGCGGCCCTTATCAGGACATGGGTGAAACCCTGCTCTAGCCCCCGAGTCAGTCGACTGGTTGCGAGGTGCCATTGCCTTGTCCTGGGTGACTCCGAATTTTTGAATCAGCACCCCTGTCCTGAGTCTTGTTGTGCAAGCTCGATAGACTAAGGTTAATCTTAACTTGTTTCTTACTACACCACCAGATAGGAAATCAAAACAGATTGAAACATTTGGGGAACATAGGGTTTCTTCCATGAATCTGGCTTTGTTCTGTTAATGCCAGCTGCCTTTTTTAGGTAGCTATTCTCATGCTGTTAGAAATGAGGGGGCTCTGGTTGGCGCTGGCAAGTACCAGCGACAAGCAGGGACCCTTTAATTCTAGTCAGGGCGAAGGATGGCTCCTTAGAATAACCCCTGCTCACCCTCTAGGTGCGTTGCGCGAGCAGTCCAGGCTAAACCTCAGGGCGTACACGGTTAAGCATTTGCAATTATACACACAGTAAACTCCTTGCATGCACCACAAACGGACACCAGGCAGGTTGTATACAAAAATAAGGCTTTTATATATTTCAGCAGACTTAATACAAGACCCAGCAACGGTGAAACGGTGGGGCCACGATCTCTATTGTTACGGAAAGTTCTCTTTATACGGGAAGTCTTCTTATGCGGGCAACAAGGTGAACTGTGGGCCTTCACGCTGAGACGGTAACCGGGAGGCACGCGTCAGACGGCAGGGAAAACAGAACGTTGCGGACCCTGGATCCGATGCGAGCTCGCGATTGAGTTCGTAAGTACAGTACCTTGTCTCTTTTCGTGAAGGCGGGTGCGGGACACGCAGCGGCTCTTTTCAGAAGGGCGAGGCGGCATCCGGGGCTCCCGCGCTTTACGAGGGGGGGGGTCTGGTCCTTCAGGCTCACAGCAAGAGCGGGGTGCTTCAGGGTGGCAAGTGAGCAAAGCGGGGCAGCCTGGCACGCTTTCTACGTCCGGGCCGTCCGAGGCTTGAAGATGCTCACAGTGCCGATTCCGGCGGGAGGGTGGTGGTGCGCAGCGGGCCTCCGGCGAGCGAGGTGACGGGGGCAGCCCAGCACGGCGTAGGGAGGGCGGCTCAGATTGAGCAAGGCTCTTCCCAAAGCAGGGGCGGCTAAACAGTCCGGGCGCGGATCAAGGTGGGGCTGGGGGCACGAGAGTCCCGGCTCCGGCGAGGGAAGGAACACCACAGTCCAGCGGTGGGCGAGTGAAGGTCAGAATGAGCCCAATGGTCCTGGGGCTCAGTTCAGGGGGCAAGCTCGCTTCCAAGCCCTTGGAGATCGTTTTTGAAAGCATAAGTTTCTTGAAAACAAAAATAAAGCAAAGTCTCTAGTAAAAGGTTCCTCTTCTCTCCTTTGGCAGCAAGGTCACCACTGCAGGCCAGTCCCCCAGGATAGGGACAGTCTTCCTCCTTACAGCTTTCCTGGCGCCTCCTCCTCAGGCAGAGATTCTTCTTGGTTAAAAGCAGATCTGATTTCCTAGGAGCAGGTCTCCTTTTATACACCATTTCTTTTGTTCTTCCAGGCCAGGGGGGCCCTTGCCTAGTTCAGTCCAGTTCTGGAGTACTTTGTTGATGCGATGCAGGCTTCTTCTTTCAGGGTGCAGGGCAGAGCCATCAGACGCTCCACCGGGGGCGGAGCCAGCATTGTGGTGGCAGAGCACAGCCCTATTCAGAGTCCAGGTGTACTCCTCCCACCCATCTACAGGTCAATCTCTATTCACCACCAGGCTACCTAGCCCTGCCCATCTGGGTTTCCCCAGCCCTGTCACTCACACAAGCCAGACAGCAGATACACATTACGCAGAGGCGGGCTGAAATGGTTAGGCAAGCAAAGGCCAACTTTCTAAAAGTGGCATTTGCAAACGCAGAATATTAAAATAAACCTTACGAAAAGATGTACCTTATTATTCTGAGTTCAGGCATACTAAACTCTATTTTCTACCATGTTCCCTGGGTCTGTTAGGATCATAGGATGTAACAATCTTAACATCCCATTCTGGCCTATGAGAACAGGGTAGCCTTACAATAGTGAAAAACGAAAATGGCTGTAATTCACTATTAGGACATGCCACACACATCAGGGCTTGTCCTACCTTATGCTACAATGCACCCTGCCCTTGGGCCTACCATAGGGGTGACTAATATGAAGTTAAGGGAAGGTTTAGGGACTGGCAAGTGGGTGCACTTGCCAGTCAGCATGTCAGTACCAGACTTCACGCAGGTTCTGCAATGGCAGACCTAGACACATTTTTACCAGGCCGCTTCTGTGGGTGGCACAACCAGTGCTGCAAGCCCACCAGCGGTATTTGTATTTACACGCCCTGGCACTCCTGGTGCACTTTACTGGGGTCTGACAGTAAACCAAATAAGCCAATCATGGAATCCAACCAACATATACATTTTACATAGGGAGCACTTGCACTGTGGCACTGGTTGGCAGTGGCACAGTGCTCTGAGCGGCCAACACCATAAAAACACATGAGGCACAGCGACAAAAAGTGGAAGGGAGACTCACGCCAAGGTGCCAGGTCTAACACGTGCTCTTTGGGGGCCAGTGGCACAGGTCCTTACTGCAGTCCTTGATGATATGTGTTCTTTGAAACAAGTCATCCAAGATGGCCGTGATGGCGCCAAGTTCACTATCTTTTTCTGATATGAACACCACTGATTCCCTGGGCAGGGTCATTGACAGTAGTGTGGCCCTTCACAGGCACACCTGGCTGAGGTCCACGGGCTTCTCTGGCGATATCCAAGTCCGCTCCATGGATAGGCCCTTTGATGGCTCCTGGCTTTTTGGGGATAAAGCAGAATTGGCCCTTGGGCGTTTTAAACACAGCGGGCCACAGTATGTCCTCTGGGCCTTTCCACTCATTCACAGCAGCTGCATCAACAATTTTCCCCCTCCGTGGCTCCGGTAGGGTTTCTTGTATCGCCAAACGATGCAGCCAGTCCAGCAACCTCCTCACCCATTTCGTGGCAAAGGCTGCCGTACCCTTAGACCACGTAGGTAACCAGGCAGCGTGTAGCACAGCCTTTCAGTTCCTTAGCTGCCTTTGCCCTCAAACCTCTTTAGTGAGTCCTTACCGGCAAGCAGACATCCAGCTGGTGGCAGAATACGCATTTTCTGCCAGGATGGCACACATTCACTTCAAGCACGTGAGTTCTGCAAATTGCCCAGCAGGCTGCACCTTATAATTTTTTGCCATTTTTAGCCCCCCTGCCTCTTGCAGCAGGAAGTGCTGGCCCTTCTTGGCAAAAAATGCCATAGAGCAGGTACCAGCATCAGAAGTAGGCAGAGTTTGTCCTTCCTGCTACTTTCTGATGCTGAAGAAGGACGGAGGCCTTTGTCCTATTTAAACTTTTCGCACTCTTAATGCCTTCCTGTAAAAGGACAAATTCAGGATGTCCAAGTCTTGCCTGCCTTCAACCCTGGAGACTGGATAGTAGATTTGTACCTGCAGGATGTGTATTGCCAACTCCCCCGTGTTAACTGTGGTTCAAGGTGAGCCTAGAGCATTTTCAGTTTGCTGTCCACCCCTTTTGGCTCACCAAAGCCCCTCGAGAGTTCACAAAAGTGATGGTTGCAGCACCTCTTTGGAGATCACGGGTCCCAGTCTTCCCCTACCTTGACTGGCTGCTGAAATCTACAAGACGGAGCATCTTAGTCCGATGGCTTTTTTTTGCATTCACATATAATTTACTCCACTCCAGCAAAACATTTTACACCACACAAGATGATGTTGGAAATCCTACCACACCTATCTGCACAACATTTGGTTAAGTATCACCGCCCAAGCAGCATATCCCATTTCACACACTACCATGTTTCTTAGCTAAGAAAATATGTTAAACTCTACCATCCATCTGCACCACGGCAGTATCATTGGACCGCTGTGCTGTTCCACCAGCAGACTCCTGAGGCTGGACAGCACATAACCATTAATCCATGTGGAATAAAAACGAGTTAGATCTCCTAGTCCATGCCCCCATACACCGAGTATGCCTCAAAGATCCTTTGCAAGAAAGAACACCTAGGTCACATTGTACTCCTCCGACAGAACCATCATCAAGTGTAAAGACGGAGGAGGTAAGCAAGAGACTGCATAGCAAAGTGATTGGGTCAGAGGCGGTGGAGCAAAGTGGGTAAATGGGGCAGATTACACGGGCCGATGGGGATGGAGGGAGGAATGGGAAAAAAAGTATTGTGGTCCAGATCGACTCCTAGTTTAACAATTGTTTGAAAGAAATTATTTCAGGTTTGCAAATTGTTAATATCATCTAAGCATCTCATTTCGGAGTAAGTCTGAGAAAGCCTTTGCTGCTTATTTGTTTATTACCTCCAGAAAGATTTAGGGTGGCTCGTGGGTGATCTAGTCTGTATATTGAATGGCTTTTTATGAATTGTAAAGTGTATTCAAGTCTGCTTTGTCATGGCAAAGGGCACGCCTGCAGGTATGCCCATGGTATACTCTGAGCAGAAAAGGGCCCCAGTCGCCTTTTTAAGCAATATCCGTTTCCTGACATTTGCAAAGCGGTAACTTAGACTTTTTCAATAAACATAATTGTGTGGACATTCAAACATGCACAGAGGCACAAGTTATGTTAGTTGAATTTGTAAAGCTGGCTTATCGCCCAAGGGGTATCCAGGCATTCGTTTAGATGAGTATGCCGATCATGCTCCTAGTTGAACAGCCAGGTCTTAAGTTTCTTGCGAAATTAGAGTAGGAATGAGGAGGTCCTGATGTGATGTGGAAGGTCGTACAAAGTAGAAGAAAGAGTCCTCCTGAATTGCTTCTGTGTATGTGGAGTGTCTGTGTGAGGTAGTGTGGCTGAGCTCAGTTGTCTGGTGGGTTGGTGAAAGTTAAGGCAGTGGTTGAGGTAGGCAGGTCTGGCGTTGTGGAGGGATTTGTATGGATGGGTGAGCAATTTGAATTTGAAGTGAGACAAACAAATCCCAAAACAGTCTTCCGCTTGCAACCTGCTGCTTTAAAGGGTTGGTACTGAGAAATCGGATATTAAGGGATACCGCTGTGAACAGTTGTTCAACCATATTTTATTACTTGCAATCGTTTTATTTTTGTCTTGCCCTTTGTGTAATACATTTAGCAGAATTTACCTTAGCTCCCTTTTCTGAGACATGAAAAACCATGTGCATACAATGACCTGTTTTCTGTCTTTGTGCTACACCCAGTATAAGTCATTTGCACCGGTCAAGGGAAGAGGAAAGATTTTAACCACAGGCTTATGTGAATATGAGCTGGTGCCAATAGTCCTAATGCTGACCGTGCTTTCTGACATTATATAAATGAATAATGGGAAATTCCATAGCTTGACATGTTTCGCAAAAGGTTATAAATATTGTGAGCTGGTTGCATCCAGCAGAATTAGTTTGAAGTGTCTGGCTTCGCATCTCTCAGTTCTAACTTGCAATAAACTCTCTCCATGACTGTGACTGTTTATCATCTCTCATTTGCAGTACCAGATGTTATGCATTCACAAACTGGGGGCTCGCCCAGAATCCACCAAGACAATACAGATTGATGTGAGTGCTGCAGTGAAAGGGGCGAGTTGAGTAATTGACTGACTTGGAAGTACCTACCTGCTGAAGAAATTGCGTTTCTTTTGATCGCAGTTTTTCAACCACCGCTACTGATTATTACAATTTGATGTTCTTAACAAATGTGAAAAATATGCTAGACACAAGCATACTAAAGAACTATTAAAGACTAAGGATAGGATATATGATGAGATTAAACAGAAAGAAAAGAGAAAAGAAGTGTCTGAAAGACCATTAGATATAGATTGCTTACCTTAGAATTACCCCCGGGCGTTAGACTGGATCGGATAAAAAAATTCAACAATTATAGCCGTATCCCTGCGCATCGATAGGTGGCGTCGGTTGACTCCTCGTTCATCGTCTTGGTCGCCGGGATGACGTTGCAGTGTCTACTTAGACTTCACACCTGCGCGCTGACATCAGTTCTCCCTTTTCCGTGCCAGCCACGCAGATCCAGAGAGAGCATCTTTTTTGAGTCTTGCGACTCCGGGTGCACGAGGGATGTTAAGTCGTTGGCCCGGTTTCAAGCCCTGTGACTCCTGTCACAAGCTGATGTCGGTCACCGATCCGCACCTCGTGTGCCTTTGGTGCCTGGAGCGCTAGCACAACCCGAAGTAGTGCTCCGACTGCCGCGCCCAGAACCCCAAGTCTTTGCGGGAGCAGTCCCGAAAGCTTTTGGCGGCCGGCAGTCTGCTCAGTGGCGTCAAGGTGAAGCTCACAGGACCGGGCGCGGACCCATCACCATTCATCATCAAACTCTTTGCACTCAACTGGTGAGTCGAAGCACATGAAGGTAAAGAAGCATCGTCGTTCTTCGCTTTCTCCCCGTCCATCGGCCGATGGGACGTGGGACCCGGGGCGTCACTGCTCCCTGGCACCGTCCTCGGAGCCTGCTGGGATCTCTCCGTGCTTCCCTCCTTTTCCGGGAGCCGGAGCGTCCCCTGCCCAGCTTTGTGCATTTCTCGAAGCCCTCCCCTCCATCTTTGGGCAGCCCGACTTCGCCGGCATGCCTTCGGGCTGTGCGGACTCGATTGGGGGCTCTAGGCCTTCCATACCTGCGGCTCCAGCCTCAGCGCCACAGGGCCCCCATGGATCCAGATCTGGATCGGTGCCGGTCGACCTCACGGTACCTTCCCTTGCGCCGATTACAGTGGCTGCGCCCCCAGTCTCAACCCAGACTTGGACACGGCGCCGGACCGGCGTCAACCAACGTCTGTACTGGAGCCAGAGGGTACTTTTGCCCCACTGTTAATTCCTGGCGTTCCCTACCGCCCTGAGTGGCAGCCAGTGGAGGGTGAGGAGGACTGGGAGGGGTCTGTTGACCCTCTTGCAGACCAACCTGAAGAGCCCGACTGGAGAGAGGAGTTGGGTGATGCTTTCTCCCCCTACTGTGGCTACAGAGGAGGGAGCCTCCTACACTGTGGTGTTGCGTAGGGCGGCTGAGGCCCTGGGCCATGAGCTTCCTTTGGTGGCTGTCAGGACTAACCTCCTAACTGAGGTGCTTCACCTGGCAGCAGCCGCTTTGGGCCCCTGCTGCCTTTTAATGAGGCCCTCACCAATTTCCTTCTGGCCACTTGATCCAAGCCCAGCACAGGGGCTCCTGTGGACGGGCTGATTACCCAACGCCAGCATCTGGGCTTGGGCGACAGGTTTTTTATGTCCCAACACCCTACCCCGAGAGCTTGGTGGTCCAATCTCTAAATGCGCATTCCCTACAGCTCCCCCAGATAGGGAATCCAAGAATCTGGACCATATTGGGAAGATGTTTTCTTCCGCCAGCTTAGGACTGCGGTCGGTGAACACCGCATGTCACTTGGGCACACACACACACACACACACACACACACACACACACACACACACACACACACACACACACACACACACACACACACACACACACACACACACACACACACACACACACACACACACACACACACACACACACACACACACACACACACACACACACACACACACACACACACACACACACACACACACACACACACACACACACACACACACACACACACACACACACACACACACACACACACACACACACCCCCCCCCCCCCCCCCCCCTCTCTCTCTCTCTCTCTCTGTTGCAGAGGGTCGAGACGCAGCGAAGTTCACTATCCGGTGTGGGCTATATACCGCCTGTAGGAACTGGGGTCACCAGTCCCCCTGGGGGTAGCTTGGCGCAAGCAGGTAGGCACCCGAAAGCTTAAGTGTAAAGTGACCATACAGCACACACATCCACTGAGACAGGAAACGCACGCAATGACTGACACCACACCAGTGATTGTGAGTAAAAATCAAATAGCTTTTATCTAGATCAGAGTCAGGTATTCATCATAGCATTTCATTAGAAATAAACCGGGCATTCCATTAGGGCATTTCATTAGAGCGCTAATCATAGCATTTCATTAGAGCGCTAAGCATAGCATTTCATTAGAGCGCTAAGCATGACACTCAATTAGAGCGCTAAGCATGACACTCAATTAGAGCGCTAAGCATGGCATTCAATTAGATTATTAAACCCGGCATGACATTAGAGCATCAAACCTCAAGGGTAACCAGGTCATTTAAGGCAGCTGTGGAGCATTAGTAAACAATATCCCCTGAGGCAAGAAACAAACATCAGAGCCTTTCATTAAGCAGGAGTAACCTTGACCTTTACGGCAAGTAATCAACAGTTCCTTAGACAAGAATGGAACATCTGAGCATTTCGTGAGGTGAACGATCAGCCCTTCATCTAGTAGAAGTCAAGAGGGCCTTGGGCGGATTAATCCCCGTTCCTGGGGCAATTAGGGGCCAACAGGGCCCAACGATAGTCTCCCCTGGGGGAGGGGCGAACTC
This sequence comes from Triturus cristatus, assembly GCF_964204655.1. NCBI lineage: Eukaryota > Metazoa > Chordata > Amphibia > Caudata > Salamandridae > Triturus > Triturus cristatus. The sequence goes on from NC_140592.1 coordinate 1,259,424,664, forward strand.
AGGGCCTCTTCCCGGCCTTCCGCCCTCCTCCCCGGGGGTTACCTGAGTCTTCGGCCTCCTCGGGGCCCTTGTGGCGGTCTTCGGCCGGGCTGAGAGGGGTCTTGGCAACAGGCTCTGAGGGGCTGCACAGGGAGCGAAGTGTTGCGGGGCCTCCGGCGGGTCTCGGGGCCGGCCAGTGAGCCCCGCGCTGACAGGAGGCCGGTCCCGGGCCCTCCGAGGCCTCCTGAGGCCCGGGGACCGGCGGTGATGGCCGCAGTGTAGGCGCGCCCGCAGCCGCCAACAGCAGCGCGGCCTGCGGGGGCGCGGCCTCCCACACCAATCGGCAGGGGCGGCAATCAGCAGTCTGCCCCCGTCACGTGATATGAGGCAACGGTCTTCAGGCCTAGCGAGGCCTCCTCTGAATTCCGGCGGCCCTCTCCTTGCTGAGGGCCGTCGCAGGGGCAAACAGACTCTGGACCCACTCCGGGGGGGGCGCCCCGGTCGTGATGGTGATGGCGGGGCCCCACACCTGCCCCGGGGGCCCTGAAGATGACGGCGGCGCCAGGCTGCGGCGCTGAGTCGGCTACAGCGCCTCAGGTGAGCAGGGCAGGCCACACACAACGGTGGCAAAGCAGTGCAGGGGGGGCCCAGGTTGAGTCAGGGAGCGCAGGGGTGATACAGCGCTGGTACCTGGTCGATCCCCCAGCAGTTCTGTGCGAATTTGGTCTTCTTCGGCGCTCGCTGGTTCCTGCGCCCTTAGGAGTTAGTTTCTTGAGAGGGGGGGGTAGTTTGAGTTGGTGGCTGTAGGCAGGGGAGCCAGTCTCTGTAGGTTGGCCCTGGGTTCCCATCCCGCCGGGCCAGATCAGTGGGCTAGTTAAGTGTTCCTCACGCAACTTAGAGGGCAGCACCTAAGCCCTGTCACTCCCAGTGGTATAGGTCCCTGACTAGGCCCTACCGCCTAAGTCTCCTGTGTAGGTTCCCCCCCCAGGTCAGCGTCGCCCCAACTGACTAAAAAGTTTCCCTCCTTTCCTTATGTATGCCCAGGTCAGGTGACCACTCTCTAAGGCCGTAAAAGCAGACCCCGCCCTTATTCTAGAAGGTTCCAGGAGCTTCCCTAGTCTAACTATGGGGGGAAAAAGGCGGGCTGGTGTGGCAACAATCTTTAGGGTCCCAGCCAGCTCCTGGCAACTAGGGTGCTACTAAAAAGACCCCTCCGCAGTAGCAGGGGCCTGTGGCAGCCATGTTGGAAGAAGAGAGCACCTGCACCTTACCTAAGGCCAACGAGAAAGAGGGTGGAAAAAATGAGGCAAGGGCAAAAACACAGGGAAAGACCACCCTAGGGCTGACAGGTCTAACACGCGTCCTTCCCCCCCCCCAGCCGAAAGTGGGGAGAGCTACCCAACCTCTAGGGAGTTCTCGTCACTAAGGCGGAAAAACCGGGAGAGACCGTCAGCATTGGCGTGGTCAACCCCTGGCCGATGTTCCACCCGAAAGTCCATCCCCTGTAGGGAAGTGGACCACCTTAGTAACTTGGGATTTTCGCCTCTCATCTGCATGAGCCAGCGAAGGGGTCGTGGTCTGTCTGAATCAGGAAGTGAGAGCCAAAAAGGTATGGTCTCAACTTCTTCAGGACCCAGACCACCGCGAAGGCTTCTCGCTCGATGGTGCTCCACCGTTGTTCCCGAGAGAGGAGTCTTCTAGAGATGAAGGCCACAGGTTGGTCTTGGCCGTCGTTGTTCAGTTGCGAAAGCACAGCACCTATGCCGTGCTCAGAGGTGTCCGTCTGCACGATGAATTCTTTTGTGAAGTCAGGTGTTGCAAGCACCGGAGCGGTGCACATCGCGTGCTTCAGGGTCTCGAATAGCCGTCCAGATCACTTTTCGTGGCTGCTTCTTGGACGTTAACTCAGTCAAGGGGGCTACGTTGGTACCATACCCCTTGACAAACCGGCGGTAATATCCAGTGAGGCCGAAGAAAGCTCAGACCTCAGTTTGGGTTTTGGGGGTTCCCAGGCCATGATTGTCTCAATCTTGGCCTGGAGGGGTTGCACCTTACCCCCGCCCACCAGGTGTCCCAGGTAGACGACAGATCCCTGTCCAATCTGGCACTTGCTAGCCTTGATAGTCAGACCAGCACGTTGCAGAGCCTGCAGCACCTCCTGTAGGTGCTGCAGATGGTCCTCCCAGGTGCTACTGAAGACAGCTATGTCATCCAGATACGCCGCTGAGAAGGACTCCAGGCCAGACAGCACCTGGTTCACCAACCGCTGGAAAGTGGCCGGAGCATTCTTGAGCCCGAAGGGCATCACCCTAAATTGAAAGTGGCCCTCGGGGTTGGAGAACGCTGTTTTCTCCTTTGCTCCATCGGCCATGGCAATCTGCCAGTACCCTGATGTTAAGTCGATGGTGCTGAGGTACCGGGCTGCTCCCAGCCCGGTACCTCACCTGCCCAACTCATCTGCCCGTGGGATCGGGTGAGCGTCTGTTTTGGTGACAGAGTTCAGGCCCCTATAATCCACACAGAACCGAAGTTCTGGTGTGGTGCCCGGCGGGGCCACTTTCGGCACCAACACTACCGGACTAGCCCACGGGCTGCTGGAAGGTTCGATCACCCCCAGCTTAAGCATTTTGGCCACCTCACCCGGGATGCTGTTCTTCACTCTATCGGATAGCCGGTGAGACTTGGTTTTTACAGATGGGCTGTCCCCTGTGTCCACATCATGGGTACACAGATGAGTGATTCCAGGCGTGAGGGAGAACGAGGCGTACTGCCCCAACACCTGGCGGCAGTCCCTCTGTAGCTCTGTGGTCAAGGATGGGGAGAGGATCGCGCCCTCCACCGATCCATCCTTCTCCTGGGCCGCCAGAAGGTCAGGAAGAGTCTCAATCTCATCCTCCTCGCTCCCATCCGTCACCATGAGGAGAGCAAGCTCAGATCGCTCATGGTGTGGCTTCAGGCGGTTGACGTGGAGCACCCGATGGGGCTGTCGGGGGGGTCTTCAAGTCAACGACATAGGTAGTCTGGCCTCGTCGCTCCACAATCTCGTACGGACCAGTCCACCGGTCCTGGAGGGCACTAAGCTCCCCAGACTCCATGACCCACACCTTCTGTCCAGCGTCCAACTCCACCGTCCGAGCGTTGCGGTCATACCACTCCTTCATGACGGCTTGGCTAGCCTCCAGGTTGTCTGAGGCTTCCTTCCACAGCTTGGCCATCTGGCTGCAGAATGCCAGCATGTAGCTGACGACATCACGGGGAAGCTTCTTCGAAGTCTTCTCCCACCCCTCCTTCACCAGGCTGAGGGGCCCCCTAACTGGGTGGCCATAGAGCAGCTCAAAAGGGCTGAACCCGACTCCCTTCTGCGGCACCTCACGGTATGAAAACAGCAGGCAAGGGAGGAGGACGTCCCACTTCCGCCTCAAGTCTTCTGGTAGGCTCCGGATCATCCCCTTTAGAGTCTTATTAAAACGCTCTACGAGCCCGTTAGTCTGGGGGTGGTAAGGAGTGGAGAACCGATAGGTCACTCCGCACTCCTTCCACATGGCCTGCATGTAGGCCGACATGAAGTTCATCCCCCTGTCTGACACCATGACCTTGGGGAATCCCACTCGGGTAAAAATCCCCAACAGGGCCCGCGCCACCACCGGTGCAGTGATGGTCCTCAGAGGAATAGCCTCCGAGTGGCGTGGTCCACTAACACCAAAATGAACCGGTATCCCGCTGAGGTCGGAGGGTCCAACGGCCCCACAATGTCAATTCCGACCTGCTCAAAAGGGGTCCCGACCACCGGGAGCGGTTCCAAAGGGACCTTCAACTTAGTCCCAGTCTTGCCACTCGCCTGGCAAGTCTTACAGGTCTTACAGTAGGTGTCAGAGGCAACTCTCATCCTGGGCCAATAAAAATGCGGGACCTACCGCGCAAACGTTTTGTCCTGACCCAGGTGTCCAGCTAAGGGTATTTCATGCGCCAATTCCAATAGGAAGGCCCGTTAGCATTGGGGGACCACTAAGGCCCTCGAGGATCCATGCACCGGAACCTTAGGCTCACTGTAAAGGAGGCCATCCTCCCAATACACGTGATAACTGCCGGTCTCTTGATTGGTCGTTTGGGCTTCGGCCTGCCGCCGCATGCCGTCAAGCGTGGGGCACTCTCTCTGTGCCCGACAGAATTCCTCCCGGGTAGGGCCGCCTCCCACATGCCACTCGGCAAGGGTCGGCAAGTCCCCCACGGGAACAACGTCCACCTCCGCGGACTCCGGGGGTTCCTCCGCGGGCTCTCCATCCATCACACGGGGCGTGTCCTCCACCACATTCACCTCTCCATGACCGGCATTGGGTTGGGCCACTGTCCCAGGCTCCAACCAGTGTTGAGTTCCTTGCTGGGCAGCCATGGACCTCGTCACTACGCAAGTCCATCCTGGTAACCCCAGCATCTCAGTGTGGGCTCTAAACTCCACTTCTTTCCAGACGGTGTGTTCTAGATCATTTCCTAGTAAACACTCCACAGGCAAGGCAGGGCTCACAGCAACTCTCAACGGGCCTTTAACTCCTCCCCACTCAAAGGGAACTTGAGCCACAGGATAGTGACTCTCACTGCCGTCAGCCAATACGGCCAGATGGAACTCATCAGGGATCACTTGCTCAGGGGACACCAGCCGCCTCACTACGGTGGTCATGCTGGCACCTGTGTCCCTCAAAGCCTCCACCTCCTCCCCGTTAACCTTCACCCTCTGCTGGTACTTAGCAGTATTAGATGGTAGGGACGTCACTGGGATCATCTCCCTATCCCCGAGTGAAACCAGGGTCAGGCCGGTCCACTCCCCTTCCCTATCTAGGGGCAGCTCCATCCCAAGCACTACACTAGCCACCCTGGGGCTCTTACCTCCTGTGGGGGCTGGGGGTCTCTTGCGACACTTAGGATCGCCCTTGTAGTGTCCAACCTCCCCACATTCGTAGCAACGGACAATTCTTGGCTGCTGACTCTTGTCAGGGTAAGTGGGCTTTGGGGAACTGGACTGAGGTGGGGTACCTACTCCTTTCCCAAACTGTCTAGTTTGTGGGCCTCGTGGGAACTCCGTCTTTTTATCTCCCCCCCCTCTTTCTTCTGGGGGAAACCCTGTCCGCCTTTCGGGCCATCTCCCGGGTGCTAACCCAAATTTCCGCCTCCTCTGCAAGCTCACGGGGATCAGTCAGCTTGCGGTCCACCAGATGTTGGCGCAGCTCCGGAAAACACTTATCCAAGAGGTGCTTTCATGCTTTCATGCACCCCATGGGCTTTCAAGGCCACCTCATACGCCTCCAACCACTTGGCGATGTCATCCCCCACAGTGTAACTCGCGATCACATCTTTGGGTACATAAAACTTAGGCCCATGTAGAGCCTCTGGTACGCTGCCACCATTAGCATTCCCTGGCGCACCTAACTGCAGTGCTCGCAGTTCCAACTCCTTAAGCTGAACCTCGTGCGCCAGCTTCTTCTCTTCCATTGCAAGTCTCCTACCTTCCCTTTCGTGGTCCAGCTTGGCAAGCTCCCACCTCAATTTCCTCTCCTCCCTCCTGTCCTCATATTCTTCCGGTGACACACTCCTCCTAGACCCTACACTACTGCCTGCCCCGGAACGTCTCCCTGGTAGCAAGTTTTCAGTAACATCAATATGCAGTAGGTCTAGCTCCTCCTGTGCGCCCGCCTCCTGCGGTGCGCCCTGCCCCTCCTGTCCCCCATCCCCTCTGGTTGGGCCTCTACCCATGCCCTCAAGGCTGCACGGAGCTCCTCTCCTTTGGCTCTCCACCCACCTGGCACCCCCATCCCCTGACAGAATTCTCTCAGCTGCCTCACTGTATACCCTTCAAGGGTGGCTAGCTGGAACTCCATTTTGACAGGTGAGGACCCAGATATCAAAGGGAAAGATACTAGGACGTAGGCAACAGTATCGGGTTAAAACCGGACTCCGCACACTCAATTTAGACAGTGGGGGGGGGTCAATTGATGCAGCTCGCATACACAATAGGCATCCAATTGCGGCGCCCACCGTCTCGCTGGAGGGTGCTGTATAGCCACAGGTCCTGATCCCACCGCTCACCACCAATGTAGGAACTGGGGTCACCAGTCCCCCTGGGGGTAGCTTGGTGCGAGCAGGTAGGCACCCGAAAGCTTAAGTGTAAAGTGACCATACAGCACACACATCCACTGAGACAGGAAACGCACGCAATAACTGACACCACACCAGTGAGTGTGTGTCAAAATCAAATAGCTTTTATCTAGATCAGTCAGGTATTCATCATAGCATTTCATTAGACCATTTCATTAGAAATAAACCTGGCATTCCATTAGGGCATTTCATTAGAGCACTAAATATAGCATTTCATTAGAGTGCTAAGCATAGCATTTCATTAGAGCGCTAAGCATGACACTCAATTAGAGCACTAAGCATGGCATTCAATTAGTGCATTAAGCATGGCATTCAATTAGATTATTAAACCCGGCATGACAGAGCATCAAACCTCAAGGGTAACCAGGTCATTTAAGGCAGCTGTGGAGCATTAGCAAACAATATCCCCTGAGGCAAGAAACAAACATCAGAGCCTTTCATTAAGCAGGAGTAACCTTGACCTTTACGGCAAGTAATCAACAGTTCCTTAGCCAAGAATGGAACATCTGAGCATTTCGTGAGGTGAACGATCAGCCCTTCATCTAGTAGAAGTCAAGAGGGCCTTGGGCGGATTAATCCCCGTTCCTGGGGCAAGTAGGGGCCAACAGGGCCCAACGATAGTCTCCCCTGGGGGAGGGGCGAACTCAGGGCCTCTTCCTGGCCTTCCGCCCTCCTCCCCGGGGGTTACCCGAGTCTTCGGCCTCCTCGGGGCCCTTGCGGCGGTCTTCGGCCGGGCTGAGAGGGGGCTTGGCAACAGGCTCTGAGGGGCTGCACAGGGAGCGAAGTGTTGCGGGGCCTCCGGCGGGTCTCGGGGCCGGCCGGTGAGCCCCGCGCTGACAGGAGGCCGGTCCCTGGCCCTCCGAGGGCTCCTGGGACCCGGGGACCGGCAGTGATGGCCGCAGTGGAGGCGCGCCCGCAGCCGCCAACAGCAGCGCGGCCTGCGGGGGTGCGGCCTCCCACACCAATCGGCAGGCGCCGTTCAGCAGTCCGCCCCCGTCACGTGATATGAGGCAACGGCCTTCAGGCCTAGCGAGGCCTCCTCTGAATTCCGGCGGCCCTTTCCTTGCTGAGGGCCGTCGCGGGGGCAAACAGACTCTGGACCCACTCTGGGGGGGGCACCCTGGTCTCGATGGCGGGGCCCCGCACCTCTTCCGGGGGCCCTGAAGATGACACCGGCACCAGGCTGCGGCGCTGAGTCGGCTACAGCGCCTCCGGTGAGCAGGGCAGGCCACACACGACGGTGGCAAAGCAGTGCAGGGGGGGCCCAGGTGGAGTCACAGAGCGCAGGGGTGATACAGCGCTGGTACCTGGTCGATCCCCCAGCAGTTCTGTGCAAATTTGTAAGGTCGTCTTCGGCGCTTGCTGGTTCCTGCGCCCTTAGGAGTTCGTTTCTTGAGGGGGGGGGGGGGTAGTTTGAGTTGGTGGCTGTAGGCAGGGGAGCCAGTCTCCGTAGGTCTTCCCTGGGTTCCACTCCCGCCGGGCCAGATCAGTGGGCTAGTTCAGTGTTCCTCACTCAACTTGGAAGGCAGCACCTAAGCCCTGTCACTCCCAGTGGTATAGGTCCCTGACTAGGCCCTACTGCCTAAGTCTCCTGCGTAGGTTCCCCCAGGTCAGCGTCGCCCCAACTGACTAAGAAGTTTCCCTCCTTTCCTTATGTATGCCCTGGTCAGGTGACCACTCTCTAAGGCCGCAAAAGCAGACCCCGCCCTTATTCTAGAAGGTTTCAGGAGCTTCCCTAGTCTAACTATGGGGGGAAAAGGCGGGCTGGTGTGGCAACAATGTTTAGGATCCCAGCCAGCTCCTGGCAACTAGGGTGCTACTAAAAAGACCACTCCGCAGTAGCAGGGGCCTGTGGCAGCCATGTTGGAAGAAGAGAGCACCTGCACCTTAGCATTGATTAGCAATGGGAAGGCGCTCGGACCTAAGGCCAACGAAAAAGAGGGTGGAAAAAATGAGGCAAGGGCAAAAACACAGGGAAAGACCACCCTAGGGCTGACAGGTCTAACACCGCCGACTTGCTAGGTAGAACAACTTCAATGTCAGTAACCCCGAGGCGCTACGCCTGGCTGAGGTCCACGGGCTTCTCTGGGGATGTCCAATCGACTCTTTTGGACATGCCTTTTGATTGCCGTCATCTGTTTGGCGTCAAGGTGGACAACGCGATTGAGCGCTTCAAGGCCTATAGGTCTATGGCCAGGTCCTTGGGCCTTGCAGCGACTTCTCGCACTATACAGTCTGCCTTTCGTCCCTTTTGTGGCCACAGAATGGGTGCCCTGCCCCGTTCCACCCAGAGCCACAGGGCCGCACAAGCCACCCGGGCCCTGCCCAGCCAGGGATGTGGGACCCAGCATCGCGGGTCTGGGGACCAGAGGGCGGGTCCGTCCACCAACCCCCACCCCCCTGCAGCTGCCTCCAAATATTCCTAGTCCGACTTTTCAGGGCCACCAGTTGCCAATGAGCGACTGGATTCGCCATCACCTTCCCCACTGGCACAACATCACGTCTGACAGGTGGATTTTGCAGATAGTCTGAAGGAGCTACTCCCTCCCATTCAAGACTACCCCACCATCCATGCCACCAACACTTTATCGCATGTCAGAGGATCATTTGGCCCTTATCCATCAGGAAATTACGTCTCTCTTGGCCAAGGGAGCTTTCGAGCAAGTCCCTGTGCCTGAAGTAGGTTGTGGTTATTATTCCCACTACTTCCTGGTACCCAAGAAGGACAAAGGCCTGCGTCCTATCTTGGATCTCTGCAATGTCAACCGCTTCCTCCTAAAGAAGTTCAAAATGTTGACATTAGCTCAGGTTCTGTCTGCCCTCGAGAGACTGGATGGTAGCATTGGACTTGCAGGACGCTTATTTCACTATCCCTGTCCTTCCAGCCCACAAGCTTTACCTACGGTTCACGGTACGCCACGAGCATTTTCGGTTTACCATGCTCCCCTTTGGCCTTACCAGTGCCCCTCGAGTGTTCACCAAGGTGATGGCGGTGGTTGCAGCTTATCTGCGCAGATCAGGGGTCCCAGTCTTCCCCTATATCGACGACTGGCTGTTGAAGGAGGGCTCACCCGAGGCTGTCGTCTCCCACCTCCAGACTACGGCCGACCTCCTGCACCCGCTGGGGTTCACTATCAACGTTCCAAAGTCACACCTGATTGCCTCTCAGAAGCTCCTTTTCATCAGAGCAGTTCTGGATACAGCGCAGGTTCGGGCTTATCCTCCCAAGCAGCGAATCTGATATATCCGGGCTGTGACACCAATGTTTCAGCCACTATCCCGGATTTAGGTGAGAATGACCCAGAGGCTGCTGGGCCTCATGGCCTCCTGCATCCTGCTAGTGGATCATGCCTGGTGGCATATGCGGGCTCTGCAGTGGGACCTGAAGTTCCAGTGGGCACAGCACATGGGGAATCTTTCCGATTGCGTCTAGATCTCAGAGGGCACTGCACATCAATTGCAGTGGTGGCTCACGGACCAGGATTGGGTCAACGGCAGATCCCTCTCCTTTCCCCAACCAGAGATCACAGTGTTGACAGATGTGTCACTCCTGGGATGGGGCGGCCACATGGGAGAGTTGGAGATCAGATCCAAAAAACGTTACTCCTCAAAGGCGTGGAAAAAACACAAATGGTGAGGAATCCTCAGGTTGATACTTTATCAGAAAAGCGTTACCGAACGTAAGTAACTTGTTCTTCTGACCTTTACTAGGTAGGATGATATTCGCTCCCATTAATGGTGTGCCAAACCCTAGGGATTGCTAAGGGTGTGGGTAACAGAGCAGTGCTTAATTTGTGCCAGTGATTTCCGGTGCTTAGCACTTATTTCTCTGGGAGGGGTCTATTGACATACCAGCCAAGTGCCAACTCACACAGTGGCAACGTGTCACACTCTACATTGGCTCCCTTCACACGGTCTCCAGATTCCCAGTGAAGAGCAGATACCACACACACTGTAGATCCATCCATGCCTGTGTTCAGTGTTGGTCGATTATGCAATTTACTGCACAAATATGCAACATTTTTCTCATTTGTGTGGGGAAAAAGCACCACTGGGTCACTGATTGGGCTTGATTTGGTACTGTGTGGCTAACAGTGCTTAAACGTTTTTTAATTCTTCTCTGTCGGCGCCTGCCTTATCTGATAGACTTCTAGCTGCAGATTCCTTACCTTTGAATTTCCCAGGTATTAGGCTGGATCTGGAAACTTATGCTGAGCAATACCCCTTGCATATGGCGTCGCGTGGCTCCATTCGGCTTCGCCTGACGGCGTCGGTAGCAACGGTTATGACGTTGCGGTGCATATATAGGCATCACCCAGGCGCGCAGATGTCAGTACTTTTCTTTCCACGCCAGTTAAGTGATGATCCGGGAAGAGCTACCCCTCTTCGACTTTTTGGCAGTTTTTTTCACAACTTTTGTCAAATTAAAGATTATGTCCACATCGTGTGCGAGGGATGTCTTGAGAGAGACCAGTTTAAAACTGTGCAGTGCCTGTAACCGCAGGATGTCGTTCACTGATCCCCACCTCGTCTGTCTCTGCTGTCTCGAGCGCAAAACCACGACACGCAGTCATGCTTGGACTGCCGGGCCATGGCTTTGGTGGCCTTGAGGGAGAGAGCGATGAAGCTCCTCGCGGCTCGGCAGTCGACACCGTCCAGTGAGACTCTGCGGAGTTCGAGGTCCCAATCAAAGAAAGAGGTCGCAGGACTGCTCTCAGAGCCCTAAGTACTCTTCTTCCCACTCGAGGTCCGCGGGACACTCTGGAAAGAGGTATAAGAAGAAGAGAAAGTCTAAGTCGACTTCACTTCGGCTGACCTCCGTCATCGAGAAAGGTAAGGAGCACCGACGCTCTAGCCACGGTTCCACGGAGCCAGAGTCGACTTCGTGCCTCCCTCCCTTTCAAGGAGCTGGAGCGACTGTCGCTCAAACAAAATAATTTTACGAGCCCATGTGCTGCGTATTTGAGAACGACCCTGCTGGTGAGTCCTCTGGCCCCGCGGAGTTGGAAGGGGCACCATCAGGTTCGATGCAATCAGCTCCAGCCATGGCGCCGGTGGGGCCTAATGGATCCGATCCCAGATCCGGGTCGATGCCAGTTTTGCCAACGCGACCTCCTCAGTTGCTCAACACCAATTCCGACGTCGATTGAACCCAGGGGTTCTATGTTGTCGCCTGAGCATTTTGAAGATGTGCTAGACTCAGGAGAGGAAAGTGTGGGGTCTATGGACCCTCTGGAACATCAGGATGTTTTAGAGGAGAACTTAGGGAGGCCAGTGGACTGGACACTTCCCCCGATCCTGGCATGCTTTCTCCGCCAACAATGGTGAAGGAGGAGGGGGGCATCTAATGCCACGGTGGTGAAGAGGGCACCGAAGGTCCATGGACTAGAGTGGCCCTCAGTGCAGGTCAGGACTAATCTCCTTACCGAGGTGCTTCAACCGGGGGCTTCCACCTATGAACCCCTTTGGCCCTTTAATGAGGCACTTACAGACGTCCTTCTAGACATGTGGTCCAAGCCTAGCCCAGGGGCTCCTGTGAATAGGACGATTGCACGCCGCCATCGCCCAGCTCTGGGTGAAACAAAGTTCCTCAGCTAACACCCCAGCCCAAAAAGTTTAGTAGTGCAGGCCTCTACGTCCCAGGGCGCGTTCCCTTCCATCCCTCTGGATAGGGAACCCAAGAGGCTGGACTCATTTGGGAAGAAGTTGTTCTCTTCCTCCAGCCTGGCATACTGCATGCTTATTGGGCCGTTTCTCCGATTCCCTTTGGGAGACGGTTACTCAAGTGCTGCCACCGGTCCTGGAGGAGGCTCTGGCTCTGCCCGCCCAAGCTGTCAAGGATGGAAGAGATGCAGCAAAATTCACCGTACGGTGTGGCCTTGACATGACTGATTCGCTTGGCAGTTAGTTTTCAACAACAGTGGCCTTAAGACACCAAGCCTGGCGTAGAACAACTGACTTCTCAGGCGATCAATCAATCAGGGGTTTATTAAGCGCGTTACTCACCCGTGAGGGTCTCAAGGTGCTGAGGGGGAGGGTTTCACAGATCCGTTAGCTGAGGAGCCAGGTCTTGAGGGCCTTCCTGAAGGTGTTCAGGGAGGGAGCTCGTTCCAGGTTTTGGCCGCAATGTGGGAGAAGAAGTCCTGGGGTTTCGGCCAGTGCGAGGTTGGAAGATCGGAGTTTTCTTTTGGGTACGTGGAAGTTGATCCTGCCGTTGAGGTATTTGGGTCCAGTGTGTAGGAATTTGTAGGCGTGGGTGAGGATTTTGAAGGTGACTTTTTTCTCCACGGGGAACCAGTGGAGCGTTCGAAGGTGTTGGCTGATGTGTTTTTGCCGGGGATGCCAAGGACGAGTCGGGCGGCGGTATTCTGTATTGTCTGGAGCTTTCGGAGTAGGGACTTGTTTATGCCGGTGTATAATGCGTTTCCATAGTCAAGTCTGCTGGTGATAAGTGCGTGGGTGACTGTCTTCCTTGACTCCTGGGGGATCCATTTGAGGGTCTTGCGGAGGATGCGGAGGGTGTTGAAGCAGCTGGAGGTGACGGCGTTGATCTGTCGGTTCATGGTGAGGGATGAGTTGAGTACGATGCCGAGGTTTTTGGCGTGGTTTGAGGTGTGTTGGTGGGCTTCCAAGGGCTGTCGGGCACCAGGTGTCCCAAGCTGAAGGGGTGGTTCCGAGGACGAGGACTTCTGTTTTCTCGGCGTTCATTTTGAGGCAGCTGTTGGTCATCCAGACAGCGACCTCCTGCATTCCTTTCTGGAAGTTGAATCTGGCGGTGGCGGGGTCTTTGGTGAAGGAGAGGATGAGCTAGGTGTCGTCAGCGTAGGTGTTGAAGAGGGTCAGGCTCAGCGACGATCCCTGGGGGTCTCCACAGGTGATGTCCATGGGGTCAGACAGGAAGGGCAGCAGTCTGATTCTTTGGCTTCTTCCGGTGAGGAAAGATCGGATCCAGTCTAGGGCTGTTCCTTGTATGCCGGCATCGTGTAGTCTGGCGATGAGTGTGCGGTGGGAGACCGTGTCGAAGGCTGCTGATAGGTCGAGTAGGATGAGGGCTGCGGAGTGGCCTTGGTCTAGGAGGATGCGGATGTCAACTGTGGCGGCGAGTAGGGTGGCGTTTGTGCTGTGGTTGCTTCAGAATCCGGATTGGGACGGGTCAAGGATGGCATTGTCTTCGATGTCCAGGCCAATCTGATGAACATGCCCTTTGATGGAACCCTTCTTTTTGGGGAAAAGGCCCTGGTCAGGTTCAAGGACTCTCGAGCTATGGCCAGATCCTTGGGCCTCTCCTCCACTCCTCGTCACCAGTCTTCCTTTCACCCCTTCCATGGCAACGGAAGGGGTTACCAGCCGCGTCAGCCCTATCCTAGCCACCGTCCTGCACAGGCTGACCAAGTCGTTTGAGGACGTGGACACGGTGCTTTCCGATCCAGGAATGGAGGCCAGAAGTTGTTAGCCACACTGCCCCGGCAGCTGCAGCCTCCAAGTACTCCTAGGCTGACTCTGCAGGACCACACTACTCCAGTTGGTGGGAGAATTCACCATCCACTCCCCCACTGGAGATCCATGACCGAAGACCAGTAGGTCTTGCAAATCGTCCAGGAGGGCTATTCTCTGCCTTTCCTTTCTCTTCCTTCTGCCAAATCAGGAATGGCTGACGGAGGATAATTTAAAGTTATCCCAAGAGGAAGTTACAGCTCTCTTGGCCAAGGGATCTATAGAAAGGGTCCCTGTTTACGAAGTAGGCAGTGGTTATTATTCCTGGTACTTTCTGATTCCGAAAGAGCAACGGGCTGAGGCCGATTTTAGATCTTCGGACCGTCAATCTCTTCCTCAAGAGGGAGAAGTTCAAGATGCTCACTCTCGCTCAGGTCTTTTCTGCCCTGGACCAAGAAGACTGGATGGTAGTTTTGGACCTGCAGGATGCGTATTTTCACATCCACATCATGCCGGTCCACAGGTGTTAACTGCAGTTCAAGGTAGGCTGCGAGCACTTTGTTTACCATGCTCCCCTTCGGCCTTACCAGTGTCCCTCAAGGTGATGGCAGTGGTTGCAGCTCATCTGCAGGTTTAGGGGTGTCAGTTTTCCCCTACCCCGATGACGGGCTGTTGAACGGTTTGCCCCCACCTTCAGACTGCAGCAAACCTCCTGCATTCACGGAGGTTCTCTATAAACAAGTCGAAGTCACATCTAACACCTTCTCAGATGCTCCCTTTCATCAGAGCTGTTCTGGACACAGTGCAGTTTCGGGTCTATCCTCCTGAGCAGCGAGTCCAGGATATTCAGGTTATGAATCCGCTGTTTCAGCCTGTATCCTGTTAGTAAAACAGGCCAGGGGGCGTATGCGGGCTCTGCAGTGGGACCTGAAGTTCCAATGGGCACAGAATCAAGGGAATCTCACTGACTTGGTCTAGATCTCGGAAGGAACTGCGAAAGATCTGCAGTGGTGATTGACAAACTGTGGTTAGGTCAATGGCAGACTCTTCTCCCTTCCCCAACCAGATCTCACAGTCATGACAGATGTCACTTCTGGGATGGGGCGGCCATCTGGTAGAGGTGGAGATCAGGGGACATTGGTCTCTTGCGGAGACAGGGCTCCCCGTAAATTTGTTGGCGCTCCGGGTGATTTGTTTGGCATTGAAGGCATTTCTTCCCTCTCTCAAGGGGAAGCTGGTGCAAGTGTTCATGGACAACACCACCGCCATGTGGTACTGGAACAAGCAGGGCGGGTGGGGTCCTGGACCCTTTGTCTAGAGGCCCTGCGTCATGGCTGGAACAGCAGGACCTAACCCTGGTGGTTCAACACCTGTCAGGTTCTCTGAAATGCCAGAGCAGATAAACTCTGCTGTCGATGCCTGGTGGATCACAAATGGTGTCGCCAGTCGGAGGTGGGGCAAGGTCTCTTTCAGCAGTGAGGAGAACCTTGGTTATATTTGTTTTCCTCCGAAGAGAACGCGCAGTGTCAGCAGTACTGCGTGCTGGAGTTTCCATGGCAGCTATCACTCGGCGATGCTTTTCGTCACGAGTGGAGCTCAGGCTGGGTGGGCACCTTTCCGCCCATACCACTCATGCCCAAGGTTCTAAAGAAGATCAGGAGCGACTGGGCCAATTCATTCTTGTTGCTCCGCACTGAGCAAGGAGTCTGGTATCCAGAGTTTCTGAAAATGAGCATCGATCCTCGGATCAGGCTGTCCCTTCGGGAGGATCTTCTGTCGCAGCAGCAGGGGAGGGTTCTCCACCCTAATCTGTCAACTCTGCACCTCCATGCGTGGAGATCGAGCGGTGGCAGTTGATGGCTTTTGACCTTCCCCCCCCCCAAAGTATGTAAAGTTGTTATGGTGGGCAGGCGGCCCTCCACTAAGACGGTATACACTTGCCGTTGGCAGACATTTGTACTATACTGTACAGAAAGGTCTATTGACCCTCTTTCTGCTTCTCTTTCTACTGTCCTTTTGTTCATTCTGACCCTTGCCCAGCAGGGCTCTGCCTTTGGAGCTCTCAAGGGTTACCTTTCTGCTCTGTCTGCTTTTTTGCAGCTGCCAGACCAGCCCTCCCTCTTCAAATCTCCCATTGTGCATAGATTTCTAAAAGGGCTGGCTCATCTGTTTCCACCTATGCCTTTTGTTATTCCGCAGTGGGACCATAATTTGGTCCTCACCTATCTGATGTCATCTACCTTTGAGTCTTTACACTATTGTCCCCTCCAGCTGTTGACCATCAAAACAGCCTTCTTGATGTTGATTACATCGGCCTGGAGGGTGAGTGAACTGCAGGCATTATCTTGCTTGCCTCTGTATCTTATGACTTTTCCAGACAAGGTGGTGCTCCGCACCCGAGCATCCTTGTTTACCAAAGGTTGTGACCCCTTTCCATCTGGGTCAGTCCATCATGTTTCCCACCATCTTTGCTCCCCTGCATCCTTCTAAAGAAGAGGAGCTTTTCCAGCGGCTGGCCCCAAAAAGTGTTGTTTTTCTACCTTGACCACATAAGAGTTCCGGGTGGATGGCCAACTCTTTGTGGGGTACGTGGGAGCTAGGAAGGGCAGTGCAGAAAAGGACCATCTCTTCTTGGGTTGTTCTCTTCATTGAGATATGCTATGCCCTGGCTAAGAAGCAGGCCCCTGAGGGATTAAGGGACCATTCCACCAGGGGAAAGGCTGCGACTACGGCCTTGGCTCTAGGTGTCCCAGTTCAAGACATCTGTTAGGTGGCAACGTGGGCGTCATTGCACATGTTTCCAAAACACTACTGCTTGGATGGTCAGGACCGTAAATATGGGCACTTTGCCCGCTCGGTCCTACAGGACTTTCTAGTTTAAGGTATTGATCTGCACCCACCACCGGGATGGTATGGCTTGGGTATCTAATTCAAAGGTAAGGAATCTGCAGCTAGAAGTCTCTATCAGATGAACAAGTTACTTACCTTCGGTAACGCATTATCTGGTAGAGACTCTATCTAGCTGCAGAATCCCTACAGTCTCACCCAAATAAAATAAAGTACTGACGTCCGTGCACCTGGGTGGCACCTATATAGGCACTGCGAAATCATAACTGATGCTGCCGATGACATTACGCAGAGCTGAATAGAGCCACCAGACGCCCTGCAAAAAGTTTACAGATCCAGCCCGATGCCTTGGAAATTCAAATGTAAGGAATCTGCAGCTAGATAGTCTCCACCAGATAATGCGTTACCGAAGGTAAGTAACTTGTTCATCATGATGAGGCGCACACTGTCAAACTGTCTGGGTGGGTCCCTACCTCAGTGAGCGTAACTGGTCCGCACATCATCAGTCACAGCAGCGCTAGTACGTTACCAGTGGCCGCTTGCAAATAATTATTAGCCTGTCCCTCCATGGTGTTGAGCAGTCAAGTCCCAGTCAGACCAATGTGATCAGTTTTCCCACTTTGTTTTTGCCTACCCCAGCATGGTTCACAGCCGTGGGATTTGGCAGACAAAGCAGGCAGTGTCGCGCAGCACGCCTCCGATTAATAAAAGGCAGTCAGTAATAATGTCGTAATCATAATAATACATGAAGTAATGGAACGTCATAGGATTATCTCATGGTGTAAGGAATTATGTGTCACGTATACAAAATGATGAGGCAGGGTAGCGGGCAAAATAGATATGTGCAGTTAAGAGTTGCATAAATGAAATGGAATTGCCTGATCCTTGTGTGCCCTGTTGGCAGAGACCGGCACGATCACCAAAGCTGGCTTGTTGCTTCTCATTAAGAGACACTTAGTTCAGCACTGGCCATTCCAGAGAGAACCCCGAAGGCTTGGCTGAGGGTTGCAATGGCATCCCATGTCTCGCATTCTGATCGCTGCATATAATCCCCGGAACAATAGGGGCAACGCTGGACATGCCATGCATGCTACATCCATCTGTGAACGTTCACATACAGCGATATGTTGAGGTTGATAGGATGTGGTGTAATGGCCAGAGTTGCTCACATTGGAACTGGGGAACCAGGTTAGTCTCGCGTTGGCTCAGCATGCTGGGACTCTGGCCAAATCACTTAATCGCCCTGTCCCTACCAAAAATGAAGTGGTAATGTAACTGGTGCTCATATAAAGCGCTTTTGGTGGAATTGATGAGGCTTCAGCTTAGTTTCGTGTGCAGATATCCATTAATATGTTACGTTTTATAGATCTCGCCGCCGCATGCAACTCGCGGCCTGCCTAAACAACTAAACTTATACAAGCAGGTACCAAAACAGTACGTAACTATTAGACCAGGTTAGTATATGTATTTTCCAAAATGTAATGCGGTTCCAAGAGTTATCCAAGTACCCCTAGTATGTGTCACAGGGTTTGAACATGCACAGAGGGGCTGAGTTACCCCATTCCAGTGGTGGCTGGGAGGCTGCTTTCGGGAAGGGTCTGCCTTTCCAGCCATAAAAGCAACTCACGCAGCCCTCCCTCCCTCCCTCTCAGCACACTGCGCCTCAGTCAAAGCAGGAGCCCCTCCATCCTCTTTTGCTTCAGGGAGCCTGTCACAACCACTTAAGGAACCCTATTATTAAAGCAGTAGCACACATGCAGCAGTATCCCACCTTCAGCTCTGAGGGGAACACCACCTACCACCGTACACTACCTTGGGTTGCAGGATAGATTATTTTGCAGCCATGTGCATTGTGGAGCTGCATTGGACATTAAAGGTGGTATCAGAGCTCATGTGGCAGCAATTGGATCATACATGGTGGTTGTTAGCAGACATTTGGGCAATGCTTGGGCCTGTGCGTGAGCTGTTAGAGTGCATATGATGACTGTGTAAGCCTAATGCACCTGGACATTTGACAGGCATGACCCAATATATTTTGTTTTTTAAGACATGACCATATATATATATATATAGGAATCACAGGGGATTACATTTGGCCTTCAGCAGTGCCAGATGTGGGTAGAGACAATTAAGTGGGTGGAGCCAGTGGAGGAAGTGAGAGGAGCTGGGGAAGTAGGTGGGGCCCTAAAAAAAAGCCATTGAGCGCCTGCACTTAATATTTTACAATGTAAGCACTGTAACAGAGTATGTCATAAACCTCCAAATGCCAGTCCCCTCTGATGTTATGAAGAACAGCTATGTCTGCAAAGAGGAGGTTTTCTACAAAAGTGACTGAAGCAAATCAAAAATCTATTATACAGTCATTAACCCATATTTACTTTGTCGATTAATCCACAGTGATTCATTCATTCTTTTCATAGTCTTCTTTATCAGTAGTTACTTGAATATAAACAAACTGCTTCTTGTACAGTTTCTATTGAGCAAAGGATCTTGCTTTGGTGTCAAAGTCACTGCTACAGCCAACAGGGGTTTCACGGAAGACTGCCTTTTCAATAGTTTTGTGTCTATTTAGACTTGATTGAATAGAATTGCATTAATCATTTTGTTTTCACTTTATTTATTTAATTCTCAATTTCCTTAGCCTATAATCTCAGAAGCTCTAATACAACAAAGTTTATTTTTCATGCATTATGGTTCTTGTGGTCAGATCTCTACCGGAATGCCCCAACGACAGTTTCAGCAAAGTATGGCAGTGCAACCTCACAATATGCGCGTTTTGTTTAGTCAACCCCCATGAAGCCCTGTATCCAGGGTGGGTATGGATGGCTTCTTCCAGTTGTTCAGAATAACTAGGTGCCAGTTACCGGTAACCGAATTGTTTCTATTCAAGCTTACAAAGTAGCTCCCATCCACATGCTTCAAGGCACCTGGTCATCGTACCTGGGTCTTATGGGATGGAAAAACCTACAAGGGTTCTCAGTGTTGAGTACCTCTCACCGTTATGATTTTAGTTTGGGGCATACCCACCATATTTGAAGTGAATCACGCACACCCCACCCCCAATTCTTCCAAAACCTGAATGGGACAGGCACATACTTTTGAACCTATCTGGTGTAAGGTCTCAGAACATCACTTTCTTTATTGATGACTCCATAAGAGTCATTGTTGTGTGATAGGATGTCTTCCCGTAAGGGCTCCCACTCTCTATGGGACCTCCCTCCCCAGTTGGGTGTTTCGTGTAGTTCAAGTCCATTGTATTGTCGTGCGTTGGGTATTTGTATAATTTAGAAACCAGTCCCTTAGCTGTTGTGGCAAGGTAGTTTTCAAAAGGGGCCAGCCTGCGGGAGGCGACCTGCCTAAGTTTTAGTGAATGGACCAGAGGTAGAGTTGTTTATGTGAAATCCTTCATCTGGCCCCCTCTAGATCTTTTTACAATCCTCAAAGGTTTTAATTTGCCCTTTGTCATAGAAGTGTCATAGCCCTATTTGCCATACCCATACACGCCATATGAACCTCATGTTATAGTGAATAAGGGTTGATGGTGAGAGAAGTGTGTAGTAAGTTGACACCAAGCGATGCTGGAAAGCTTCAAGGCGAAGCTTTATTAATATCACAGGTGCTGCACAGCAGCCGGCTCCATATACAACCAAACAGCAACTGCCCAACATATTCAAAGTACAGTATTCCATATTCTACAGAAGAATGCTCGCAGCCAGAATATCATGGCTCAAGCATTCTAAACATGAGGGAAATAGAGAAGACCACTACAAAGTGCCTTAAGTGATTAGATGTTTGTGACACTGTTTCAGACCTCCAAGAACCTCACCAAAAACAGAAGGGTAGCGTTCTGTCAATTTTTCAACAAAGTCATCCGAACGAAGAATGGAAACCTGATCTCTGGTACCTGGTCTAAGTATCATCTTGAACAGTCCCTGGTGAAACCACCCAAGTATGTTTAATCCTTTGATTGCCACATATACTTTGCCAAGTATCTTTCTGCCCCTAAATACCAGTGTGTCTTCAAAGAATCCAGCCAGTTCAATAATCCTCCCTTCACACGAAACTGGAGATCTATCTGGAGGGTACAAAGAACGAGCCCCTCAAACCTCATTAAACAATTCCTGAGTTAAGTTATCCTCGCTCGCGAATCTACTAACAAGCAAACATTTTTCCCACCAATCTCAACATCTACATAAGGATCCACACACTCAGAGGTGTCACCTGTAATGGTATTCATATCCCCCACAACAACAACCATGTCTCTCAGGTCATCTTGAATATTTCCAAAATTGTCAGGAGTGCACTCTGATGCGGACACATTCGCAACAGAAGAAGAAGAAGAGGAGTTTGAGACCTGTTTTGCATCAAATGAAGAAGAAAAATTACGCATCCCACTCTGGCCTACTTTAGCAAAATGTCCCAACTTCCCGCAAGTTCTGCAAACCACATTTTTAGCTGGACAAGGTCGACCTGATTTATTGTGAGAAATTGCCACATTTAAAACATATATTGGACTGCTTGAAAAACTTGTTTTCAGGACGTACTGACACATTGTTTTTAACATCTTTAGCCCTAACGACAGTTACCGATTCTTCTTTCGTGGGTGTAACCTTCTCATCCAATTCCTTTGCAGAAGACTTTGAAAGCTCGATGCTTTTCGCAAAGCGGATTGTTTCCTCAAGGGAGGATTTGCATATAGACAGCAGCTTCTGCTGAATGCTTTTGTCAGAACATTTACAAATGTACTGATCATTTATTAGTTGATCTCTAAATGCCTCAAATTGACATTCTGCACTCAACATACGTAGACCAGATATGAAGTCTTCAACATTTTCACCATGTCTCTGTTCTTGTTTGAAAAACTTGTCTAACAACAAGACTGGGCTGAATATCAAAACGTAACTCTAACTTTTTGACTGTCTCTACGAATTTGTCTATTTCTTCATCTTCAGCAGCACGTACTAAAGGAGGTAAATATTTAAACACAGACCTCCCCTCAAACCCTAAAGCATGCAGAAGCAGCCATTTTTTCCTTTCAGCCCTATAACGGGAAGCACCTATAACACCCAGATAAGTAATGAATGCATCATACCACTTTTTCCAAGCGATGGGAGAATCTCCAGGCAATTCCAGAAGAGGTGGAGAAACAGACTGCATGTTTGGTAGGAAGTAAGAAAATAAGTCAAATTGTAAAGAGAAAAAAAATAAAATGTGAGGAGTACTAATGAGATAAGATGGTGTGTACTCAAATAGAACTAGACAATATGTATTTTGTCATGACGTGCACCTTAACATAATAAAACCTGGAAATGCTAAAGATGTTATAATGTTTTAAAGGCAAGGGAATGATTGAAATTGAGATGTGGTAACTCAATTGACACGCCTGGTGTGCGTATCACCGCGTCGCAAGACAGAATAAACCTCCTCGCCATATATTGCAATGCACACTATGTATGTCACAGTAAAGACGAATTAGAAGCAATGGCTAAAATACGTTATCGATATGTTCATAAACGACGCCTAGAGTGCATTTCCCAATACGTCAAACAGCTGTTCCTGAAGAGTCTGGTGTGTGCATCACTGATCCGTGATGCGCAAATTGCTAACTTGAAAATACCTGTTTATCGACTTTTGAAAAATTATAAGTTCTCAACGTAGAGTCTGTTCTGCGTTCCACCGATGTGCGATGCGTGTCGTAAGCCGTTAATTGTAGTCCTTCTGTTTGGTGTGCGTGTCACCGACGACAAGCACCGATGGTCGATAATAGTTTGAACTTGTTTAAAATAACGCGAAGTTGCGTTATGGGAAACTAACCAAGATCAATTTTCGCCAAACACAAGATGGCGGTAACGTCGTGCATAGCTTCACGTAGTATAACAACCTTTAAAATGCCCGAAAATGCTTCTTGACACGCAAAGCGGTTCACGGACATAAAATGTCCTCCACGTTGTGTATCCACAACCAAGATGGCGTTGATTTGTTTACGCCGAAAGACTAGTCTGTAGACCTTTTGTAAATCACTCCGTCATGAGGGTGAACACTTCCCTCTATGTGCCGGTGCCGCAGTTTAAGCAGAACGTATCAGACAGTACCTCATTATCTTCAGCTTCTCATTGGGGTAGGACATCGATCGTACAACAAAGCTTCAGCTTTCACCTGTCGATCGTGAGACCCTCAAAGGACAGCAATCAAAGGATGAGGTCCGTACTTCTCCCGTGGGTTCGGCTGACACCTGGAAATCGTCGCCATATAATTTGTAGTAAGTTGACACCAAGCGATGCTGGAAAGCTTCAAGGCGAAGCTTTATTAATATCACAGGTGCTGCACAACAGCCGGCTCCATATACAACCAAACAGCAACTGCCTAACATATTCCAAGTACAGTATTCCATATTCTACAGAAGAATGCTCGCAGCCAGAACATCATGGCGCAAGCATTCTAAACATGAGAGAAATAGAGAAGACCACTACAAAGTGCCTTAAGTGATTAGATGTTTGTGACACTGTTTCAGACCTCCAACAGGGTTCTGGTTATCTTGCTGTGATATGACCACTATGGAGAGCTATGGGGGGGGGGGGTCCCATAACAACCTCTCGGCCAGTACTCTGTTGTTCCAGTGCTTACATGAGTCTCTTTGACCTTTCCTCCATAATTCTGAGGTTGCATCTTCTGCAGTAGTTAGTGATGTCTGTGTAATGGGGAGCCTTAGAGTTGTTTTTGCCAGGTAAGGTTTCACAGGGCTCTTTTTAATGACTGAAATGTATTTGTCAGTCTGTATGGTCAGAACCTGTAACACATAGTTCTGGGATTACAGATATCTTTATAGATGCAAATTTGTCTGAGCCATAGGACACCAGAGCACATAGGAGCTCCAGTGAAGGGGCAAGGGACTCCGTAGGTTCTGTTAGAGAGATCAGCACATTGTCCACAAAAAGTGATGTTTTATGTGCGACCCCTCTGAACTGTAAACCTTTAATGTCTGTTATCTCACTTTCCAGGGCTCCATGGCCAGAGCAGATGGGAGCGGCGACATAGGGCATCCTGATTATGTCTCTCTCTGGATATTATTAAAATTAGCATTAAAACATGTATTGATTACTATTCTCATTTTAGGTACCACGTAGGGTGCCATCACCATTCTGGTGCAATCCTTCCTTAGACAAATTTCAACGTAACGTTTTGCGAGTAAGGTCAGCTCATACTAACTAATGCTTTCTCAATGTCTAGTGATAATGGAACTAAAGGTACTTTTCCTGATTCACCGTTCCCATAAGATCCCTACTGTTGCATCGTGAGGTGCACTCTGCCTTGTAGGACTACCGGGTGTTGCACGTTTTGTCCACATATACTCCAATCCGTTCAGCTACAATGTACTGGGGAAAACCAGGCTGCCAATGCATTGGGGAAACTTGTTGTCCTATGATGCAACCTTGTGTTAATTGCTTCATATTCAGTAATGAACTGCGCCTCCTGATGTCATGATCTTGTGATGTTAATATATTTTAAAAAACTTAAAATGTTTATGGAATAAATTGAGAGTTGACTGCTTCTGGATGTCTGTCTGTAAGAAATGCTAATAAAAAAAGTTGTTTAAAAATATCTTGGTGTCCTCTTTGAACAATGCATCAAGGTTCTTGTAAAGTGTGACTAATCACCCATAAGGGTCTCAAGGTGCTGTGTGGGTGCTGAGGGTTGGCCAAGGGGATTCTGCAGTTCAGTCAAAGAGACGGGTCCTGAGGTCCTTCCTGAGTTGAGGCAGTGATGGTGACTGAGTTGCAGCGGCAGGGAGTTCCAGGTCTTGATGAAGCTGTGAGCTTAGCAAACAAATTCGTAAGTAAAACACGTGTCGCCTTTACCATTTAAAAAGGTTTTGTTCGATCTGAGTAGCCCTGAGGCGAGGCATTATCTGGTCCATCCTCAACTCTAGCACTGAAAACGCCAATGCATTGTATCCGAGTGTCGGGGACAGCGGAACAAATTGCACAAAGTTCAGAACTCAGATGGAGATCTCATAACTGTAAGATGCAGAGACCTTGTGCCCAACACTCAATAAAAACTCCATTGGCTTCATGTCAAGCCCAGAATTGTATCCAAGCCCTGTTTTTCCTTTTTAATGTCACCATGGTCTAGTTCTTTCTAATTAAAAAAATAAGTCTTCCGTAGACGGTTGACTCGAATATGGTGCTCGCGCCTTTGCTTTACTGGTGTGCGAGACTGCAGAATGGCTTGTATGGAAACTTGACCAGGAGATGCACTTCCTTCGGAAACGTGCTCCATAACATAGTTCCAAAGTTTTAAGAGCTCTTTAGTCTCCTCCACAGCAGATTCAATGACTGTCTAGACACATTCTGCATCGTATGTTGCACTATACAAATGTTCTAATTTTTTTATATGATTTTTTATATGAAAACGTACGGCACAAACACATGACTTGGACATTGGTATTGTGTACATGCATATTCTCGTAAACCAAATGTCAAGCCAATTTAATACGAGGAGTATTCCTGTGCTCCTTTAGGTGATCGAGATGTGAAAATAGTCTCAACACTGCCTCCAAATCTTATGTTCACAGGAACAGAGGCTAGCCTTATAAATGGGCTCCACTAAATACAAGAGAGCTCCGTACCAGCTGCTTTCGTAGGAGCAGGATGTTCTCCTCCAAGATCCGCTCCTCGAGGCTGCGGGGCTCCGGCCGGGCCATGCTCCGTGCCCCGGGGCTCAGCGACCCCACGTCCCGCTCTGTAAAGACCGCGCATAAAATGGCTGAACCTTCCGATGTAAAAAAAAAACAAAAACAAAAAAAAACACGCCCACCACGTGTAAAAGGGGCAGGGAGTACAAAAAAGAGAGACGCGAAAAAACACGCCCCCGAATCTGAAAAAGACGGGGCTTGTTTGGAGAGACAAAGCTCTTCTCCAATGGCTGACCAGCATTTAAGAGGCCAGCCAATGGAGAAGAGGGGAGAAGAGGGGCGGGTTCAAGCCCCTCTTCTGAAAAACATTAAATCTCGCGAGCGAGACTGCGCAAGCGCAGCCTTCGCTAGCCGAGACCTAAAAAAGCATTACATGAGAAACATAGACAAGATGGCTTACCTAAGACCCGCAAACAGCATCATACATACCGGGCAAAGCACTCCATGCACGACGCTGCACGGGGAGGACACGAGCCGGGTCAAACCTGTAAAATAAACAGAAAAAAGAGTTAGATGAGAAACATAGACAAGATGGCTTACCTAACATCCGCAAACAGCATCATACATACTTGGCAAAGCACTCCATGCACGACGACGGCATGGGCCGGGGAAGCCCTGTAAAAAAACAGAAACAAAGCGTTAGATGAGAAACATAGACAAGATGGCTTACCTAAGAACCGCAAACAGCATCATACATACCGGGCAAAGCCCTCCATGCACGACGTTGCACGGGGACGAAACGGTCCGGGGAAGCCCTGTAAAAAAACAGAAAAAAAGCGTTAGGTAAGCCATCTTGTCTATGTTTCTCATCTAAGAACCGCAAACAGCATCATACATACCGGGCAAAGCACTCCATGCACGACGCTGCACGGGGACGACACGGTCCGGGAAAGCCCTGTAAAAAAACAGAAAAAAAGTGTTAGATGAGAAACATAGACAAGACGGCTTACCTAAAAACCGCTAACAGCATAATACATACCGAGCAAAGCACTCCATGCACGACGCTGCACGGGGACGACACGGTCCGGGGAAGCCCTTTAAAAAAAACAGAAAACAAGCCGGGGAATTAGAAAACAAGCAAACAACAAATGAAAAAAAAACAAAGATCGCTTACCTTAGAGCTTCGGAAAGCGCTCTGCACATCCCAGCAACACACACGAAAATAAACCTGAGAACGTCCATGAAAAAAAAAAAAAAAAACAAAGACACGCCCACCAGTGAATAAGGGACGGGCTTCAAAAAAGAGAAAGAAGCGATAAAACACGCCCCCGAATCCGAAAAAGACGGGGCTTGTTTGGAGAGACAAAGCTCTTCTCCAATGGCTGACCAGCATTAAAGAGGTCAGCCAATGGAGAAGAGGGGAGAAGAGGGGCGGGTTCAAGCCCCACTTCTGAAAAAACATTAAATCTCGCGAGCGAGACTGCGCAAGCGCAGCCTTCGCTAGCCGAGACCTAAAAAGGCTTCCCTGTTACAATCTAGCAAATGAACAAAACAGCACAGGGGCATAGCTGTTTATGCAGATATATGCCCTCAAATGTAATATAAGGCATTGTGCCTTAGGGCTACACGGCCTGCTGTGTTGGTGACTTACATATATTACATGCAGTAACTTTGGCATGGCACACAGTGAGTGTGCCATGCCATGTTTTCACTCATGGTTTGCACCATGACACGCAGTCTGCATGGCAGCTTGCATGTAGTTTGTAGTGTGATCCCTTAGGGTGGCATAATACACGCTGCAGCCCTTAGGGACCCTCTTTAGTACCCATGCCCCAGATACCAGGGATACCACTTACTAAGGACTTACAGTGGTGCGAAAGTGTGTGCCAATTGTGTTACAGTTAAACCAAATATTCCTTGCATTTTTAGGGAAAGAGCACTGGCACTGGGGCCTGGTCAGCAGGGACCCAGTGCACATCATTCAAAAAACATCAGTACCAGTGGCATAAAGTGGGTGTGACCATGACAAAAAGGGACACTTTCCAACAAATCACACAAAGCCTCTTACTGTTTTACACGCTCCTACAATAGGATGAAGATGTTTATATGTGAACACATAGTCGCTATTGCCTATATGCCCTATTCTAGGCTGTCCCCTGCATTTAGGTTGTCTCCGCATAGAGGATACGTTTATGTGGTCACATGAGGGAGTGTATAACAGTAACATGCTTTTATGATTACGATGTAGAAACTTTTCATATGGGTTTTGTGTCAAGGATACCGAGACTGCGGGTCTTTTCAAAGACCAGACACCTGCTGTGCATGTTCTGTGCATCGATACTTCTTACTTGTGAAGAAGTGATGTTGTGTTGTATGTGCCTTTTAACACTGCACAGCGTTTCTTTGGCATTGTATCTTTATCATGTGTATTTTCGATTTTCCCCTCTTGGTAATCCAGCCCCCTGATGGGAGCGTAAGTGGTTGTTTAAGCTGCAGGGTGAGTTTGCTGCTGGTTGATTAGTATGGGCTCATTTTCTTAAAAATTCCTCACTGTTCATATGATCAATAGAGAATTTAAAAACTGTAAAGGAATGTTGCAAAAATAGGAAATTGCTACACAGGTCTGTTCTTCTCTCATGATTTCACGGGCAGAGAATTCGGAAGTCAAGAATAGAGGTGATTTATTGTACCAAATAGACCACCACCCTATGCTACGGTGTCAGAATTAAATCCAGCAAATGTGTTTTCTCAATTAGCACATAAAGAGCTTGCAAACTGTGAATTCCTGCTTGTAATGCATAAGGATTCATTACGCAGCGTATTTCAGGCTGCTCATCGCGATTTAATAGACACTCGTCAATCTTATTCATGTGTTCCCAAGCGAGTGTAGGGGTTCCCTCCCACGTGACACACAGTCTCGATAGGCCTCAGAAATATGATGTTTCTTTTTTCCTATCCACCATTACGCTCTCTGCACTTAATTGTCTTATTTTCGTTATGGCTACTAAAGTGTGAGTGGTGTACGCATCAGTATAATTTATTTCAGAAGTGGAGAGAGGCTCCCCACAATAAAAGAGACCAAAATGAGATTAAAAACCTCTTTCTATACAGATATTTACAAATAAAGTTACAAGTGAATGTCGCCAAGGGTGAGTTCCCCGTAATCCTTCTTATTTTCTATTCTCGCAGTATTCAAGAGTCTCACCACACAACGACCACAGACTCTGAGGTTAGAGCCAAGACTGGTGCCCCCTGCCCTGCTTGTATCTTTCTTAAAACATCTTGCTTGTGGAAAAGGAGAATGGCATCCGATGCTAGTGATGACTGCCACGCCCCAGCCCCTCTAGCCTTGTTGCCATTTTTCAGCCAGTGGTACTTCAGCAGTAGAGAGAAGGAAGTACATGAGAAGGAACAAACCTATTAAAAGGGAATGATATTATGGCAAGATGATATCAGTAAGTTCACATTATCAATTGCGCCTATATGTAACCAATGCAATTCTGCACAGATGTAATACTCTTAATATTGCTACCAATACCAACATCTGGCTGTGAAATGCCCCATGAGTGTGCATTGATAACAGAGGAACAAACCAGAGGAGGAGTAGATCAGACTGATACCCCGCTACAACAAAGATGGAGACCTGTGGGTCGATGGCTCTGGCTTCAGACTACCAGACGGTGGCGCAACAGCAGCGTTTGCCTTACTACCCTTGAGGCTGTGGTGGAGACCTGTAAAATACGACAATGTTCTGCACAAGCTGTCCAGATTATCAGATTAAGTAGAGCATGTGAATTAAGTAAGGGACTGATGGTAAACGTATACTGATAGGCAGTATGCCTTTGGCGTGGCTCAAAATTTCAGAAAACTGTGGCAGGAGAGAGGATTTCCCACCTCTCAAGGAAAGAAACTACAACACGGTGCCTTGATTGTAAAACTGCTGAAGGGTCATTCTAATCCAAGCAAGTGCTGTTATTAAATGCTGAGCTCATAAGAGACTGGTGGATGCTATGGGGGAGCGGAATGCATTTACTGATGCAACAGCAAAGGAAACAGCTCAGAGGGACAGGTCCCTCCCTCGCCTTTGTGTCTCCTGGAAGCTGAAACATGACATTAAACAGGCACAGTGTTGGGGGCCTGCAAACACTGGCCACACAGGAGGGATTGACTGTATGGGCAGAAACCGGGAAACAGATGGAACGTGGAAGTCCAAGGAGGTTCGCATAAGATTGCCAAACTCTAGGGTCCATCAAATGTCGCTGTCCATACACGGCGCAGCGCATGTAGGGAGAGATGCTAAGTGTGCACGTCTCAGTAAAAGGTGGAGTGACACCAAGTTTAGAAAGACAGCAGCAAATAAGATGCTGAAATCCATAAAGCAATCCGACAGTCCTTGCTCTATACATGTATCACCTGTGCGTTCTTCCACGTCTGCCTCTGGGGGTTCATTGATGAGACATGGAACAGAAGAGCTCTATCATTTGTCACCTGTGCGCTCTTCCACGTCTGCCTCTGGGGGTTCACTGATGAGACATGGAACAGAAGAGCTCTATCATTTGTCACCTGTGCGTTCTTCCACGTCTGCCGCTGGGGGTTCACTGATGAGACATGGAACAGAAGAGCTCTATCATTTATCACCTGTGCGCTCTTCCACGTCTGCCTCTGGGGGTTCACTGATGAGACATGGAACAGAAGAGCTCTATCATTTATCACCTGTGCGTTCTTCCACGTCTGCCTCTGGGGGTTCACTGATGAGACATGGAACAGAAGAGCTCTATCATTTATCACCTGTGCGTTCTTCCACGTCTGCCTCTGGGGGTTCACTGATGAGACATGGAACAGAAGAGCTCTATCATTTATCACCTGTGCGTTCTTCCATGTCTGCCTCTGGGGTTTCACTGATGAGACATGGAACAGAAGAGCTCTATCATTTATCACCTGTGCGTTCTTCCACGTCTGCCTCTGGGGGTTCATTGATGAGACATGGAACAGAAGAGCTCTATCATTTGTCACCTGTGCGTTCTTCCACGTCTGCTTCTGGGGGTTCACTGATGAGACATGGAACAGAAGAGCTCTATCATTTATCACCTGTGCGTTCTTCCATGTCTGCCTCTGGGGTTTCACTGATGAGACATGGAACAGAAGAGCTCTATCATTTATCACCTGTGCGTTCTTCCACGTCTGCCTCTGGGGTTTCACTGATGAGACATGGAACAGAAGAGCTCTATCATTTATCACCTGTGCGTTCTTCCACGTCTGCCTCTGGGGGTTCACTGATGAGACATGGAACAGAAGAGCTCTATCATTTATCACCTGTGCGTTCTTCCACGTCTGCCTCTGGGGGTTCACTGATGAGACATGGAACAGAAGAGCTCTATCATTTATCACCTGTGCGTTCTTCCACGTCTGCCTCTGGGGTTTCACTGATGAGACATGGAACAGAAGAGCTCTATCATTTATCACCTGTGCGTTCTTCCACGTCTGCCTCTGGGGGTTCACTGATGAGACATGGAACAGAAGAGCGCTATCATTTATCACCGGTGCGTTCTTCCACGTCTACCTCTGGGGGTTCACTGATGAGACATGGAACAGAAGAGCTCTATCATTTATCACCTGTGCGTTCTTCCACGTCTGCCTCTGGTGGTTCACTGAT
The DNA here is from genome assembly GCF_964204655.1 of Triturus cristatus. NCBI lineage: Eukaryota > Metazoa > Chordata > Amphibia > Caudata > Salamandridae > Triturus > Triturus cristatus. Next base: position 1,259,455,356 of record NC_140592.1, read on the forward strand.
GAGACATGGAAGAGAAGAGCTCTATCATTTATCACCTGTGCGTTCTTCCACGTCTGCCTCTGGGGTTTCACTGATGAGACATGGAACAGAAGAGCGCTATCATTTATCACCTGTGCATTCTTCCACGTCTGCCTCTGAGGGTTCACTGATGAGACATGGAACGGAAGAGCTCTATCATTTATCACCTGTGCGTTCTTCCACGTCTGCCTCTGGGGGTTCACTGATGAGACATGGAACAGAAGAGCTCTATCATTTATCACCTGTGCGTTCTTCCACGTCTGCCTCTGGGGGTTCACTGATGAGACATGGAACAGAAGAGCTCTATCATTTATCACCTGTGCGTTCTTCCACGTCTGCCTCTGGGGGTTCACTGATGAGACATGGAACAGAAGAGCTCTATCATTTATCACCTGTGCGTTCTTCCACGTCTGCCTCTGGTGGTTCACTGATGAGACATGGAAGAGAAGAGCTCTATCATTTATCACCTGTGCGTTCTTCCACGTCTGCCTCTGGGGTTTCACTGATGAGACATGGAACAGAAGAGCGCTATCATTTATCACCTGTGCGTTCTTCCACGTCTGCCTCTGGGGGTTCACTGATGAGACATGGAACAGAAGAGCTCTATCATTTATCACCGGTGCGTTCTTCCACATCTACCTCTGGGGGTTCACTGATGAGACATGGAACAGAAGAGCTCTATCATTTATCACCTGTGCGTTCTTCCACGTCTGCCTCTGGGGGTTCACTGATGAGACATGGAACAGAAGAGCTCTGTCATTTATCATCTGTGCGTTCTTCCACGTCTGCCTCTGGGGGTTCACTGATGAGACATGGAACAGAAGAGCTCTATCATTTATCACCTGTGCGTTCTTCCACGTCTGCCTCTGGTGGTTCACTGATGAGACATGGAACAGAAGAGCTCTATCATTTATCACCTGTGCGTTCTTCCACGGCTGCCTCTGGGGGTTCATTGATGAGACATGGAACAGAAGAGCTCTATCATTTATCATCTGTGCGTTCTTCTACGTCAGCCTCTGGGGGTTCACTGATGAGACATGGAACAGAAGAGCTCTATCATTTGTCACCTGTGCGTTCTTCCACGTCTGCCTCTGGGGGTTCACTGATGAGACATGGAACAGAAGAGCTCTATCATTTATCACCTGTGCGCTCTTCCACGTCTGCCTCTGGGGGTTCACTGATGAGACATGGAACAGAAGAGCTCTATCATTTATCACCTGTGCGCTCTTCCACGTCTGCCTCTGGGGGTTCACTGATGAGACATGGAACAGAAGAGCTCTATCATTTATCACCTGTGCGTTCTTCCACGTCTGCCTCTGGGGGTTCACTGATGAGACATGGAACAGAAGAGCTCTATCATTTATCACCTGTGCGTTCTTCCACGTCTGCCTCTGAGGGTTCACTGATGAGACATGGAACAGAAGAGCTCTATCATTTATCACCGATGCGTTCTTCCACGTCTACCTCTGGGGGTTCACTGATGAGACATGGAACAGAAGAGCTATATCATTTATCACCTGTGCGTTCTTCCACGTCTGCCTCTGGGGGTTCACTGATGAGACATGGAACAGAAGAGCTCTATCATTTATCACCTGTGCGTTCTTCCATGTCTGCCTCTGGGGTTTCACTGATGAGACATGGAACAGAAGAGCTCTATCATTTATCACCTGTGCGTTCTTCCACGTCTGCCTCTGGGGGTTCACTGATGAGACATGGAACAGAAGAGCGCTATCATTTATCACCGGTGCGTTCTTCCACGTCTACCTCTGGGGGTTCACTGATGAGACATGGAACAGAAGAGCTCTATCATTTATCACCTGTGCGTTCTTCCACGTCTGCCTCTGGGGTTTCACTGATGAGACATGGAACAGAAGAGCTCTATCATTTATCACCTGTGCGTTCTTCCACGTCTGCCTCTGGGGTTTCACTGATGAGACATGGAACAGAAGAGCTCTATCATTTATCACCTGTGCGTTCTTCCACGTCTGCCTCTGGGGGTTCACTGATGAGACATGGAACAGAAGAGCGCTATCATTTATCACCGGTGCGTTCTTCCACGTCTACCTCTGGGGGTTCACTGATGAGACATGGAACAGAAGAGCTCTATCATTTATCACCTGTGCGTTCTTCCACGTCTGCCTCTGGTGGTTCACTGATGAGACATGGAAGAGAAGAGCTCTATCATTTATCACCTGTGCGTTCTTCCACGTCTGCCTCTGGGGTTTCACTGATGAGACATGGAACAGAAGAGCGCTATCATTTATCACCTGTGCATTCTTCCACGTCTGCCTCTGAGGGTTCACTGATGAGACATGGAACGGAAGAGCTCTATCATTTATCACCTGTGCGTTCTTCCACGTCTGCCTCTGGGGGTTCACTGATGAGACATGGAACAGAAGAGCTCTATCATTTATCACCTGTGCGTTCTTCCACGTCTGCCTCTGGGGGTTCACTGATGAGACATGGAACAGAAGAGCTCTATCATTTATCACCTGTGCGTTCTTCCACGTCTGCCTCTGGGGGTTCACTGATGAGACATGGAACAGAAGAGCGCTATCATTTATCACCTGTGCGTTCTTCCACGTCTGCCTCTGAGGGTTCACTGATGAGACATGGAACGGAAGAGCTCTATCATTTATCACCTGTGCGTTCTTCCACGTCTGCCTCTGAGGGTTCACTGATGAGACATGGAACGGAAGAGCTCTATCATTTATCACCTGTGCGTTCTTCCACGTCTGCCTCTGGGGGTTCACTGATGAGACATGGAACAGAAGAGCTCTATCATTTATCACCGGTGCGTTCTTCCACATCTACCTCTGGGGGTTCACTGATGAGACATGGAACAGAAGAGCTCTATCATTTATCACCTGTGCGTTCTTCCACGTCTGCCTCTGGGGGTTCACTGATGAGACATGGAACAGAAGAGCTCTGTCATTTATCATCTGTGCGTTCTTCCACGTCTGCCTCTGGGGGTTCACTGATGAGACATGGAACAGAAGAGCTCTATCATTTATCACCTGTGCGTTCTTCCACGTCTGCCTCTGGTGGTTCACTGATGAGACATGGAACAGAAGAGCTCTATCATTTATCACCTGTGCGTTCTTCCACGGCTGCCTCTGGGGGTTCATTGATGAGACATGGAACAGAAGAGCTCTATCATTTATCATCTGTGCGTTCTTCTACGTCAGCCTCTGGGGGTTCACTGATGAGACATGGAACAGAAGAGCTCTATCATTTGTCACCTGTGCGTTCTTCCACGTCTGCCTCTGGGGGTTCACTGATGAGACATGGAACAGAAGAGCTCTATCATTTATCACCTGTGCGCTCTTCCACGTCTGCCTCTGGGGGTTCACTGATGAGACATGGAACAGAAGAGCTCTATCATTTATCACCTATGCGTTCTTCCACGTCTGCCTCTGGGGGTTCACTGATGAGACATGGAACAGAAGAGCTCTATCATTTATCACCTGTGCGTTCTTCCACGTCTGCCTCTGGGGGTTCACTGATGAGACATGGAACAGAAGAGCTCTATCATTTATCACCGGTGCGTTCTTCCACGTCTACCTCTGGGGGTTCACTGATGAGACATGGAACAGAAGAGCTCTATCATTTATCATCTGTGCGTTCTTCTACGTCAGCCTCTGGGGGTTCACTGATGAGACATGGAACAGAAGAGCTCTATCATTTGTCACCTGTGCGTTCTTCCACGTCTGCCTCTGGGGGTTCACTGATGAGACATGGAACAGAAGAGCTCTATCATTTATCACCTGTGCGTTCTTCCACGTCTGCCTCTGGGGGTTCACTGATGAGACATGGAACAGAAGAGCGCTATCATTTATCACCTGTGCGTTCTTCCACGTCTGCCTCTGAGGGTTCACTGATGAGACATGGAACGGAAGAGCTCTATCATTTATCACCTGTGCGTTCTTCCACGTCTGCCTCTGAGGGTTCACTGATGAGACATGGAACGGAAGAGCTCTATCATTTATCACCTGTGCGTTCTTCCACGTCTGCCTCTGGGGGTTCACTGATGAGACATGGAACAGAAGAGCGCTATCATTTATCACCGGTGCGTTCTTCCACGTCTACCTCTGGGGGTTCACTGATGAGACATGGAACAGAAGAGCTCTATCATTTATCACCTGTGCGTTCTTCCACGTCTGCCTCTGGGGGTTCACTGATGAGACATGGAACAGAAGAGCGCTATCATTTATCACCGGTGCGTTCTTCCACGTCTACCTCTGGGGGTTCACTGATGAGACATGGAACAGAAGAGCTCTATCATTTATCACCTGTGCGTTCTTCCATGTCTGCCTCTGGGGTTTCACTGATGAGACATGGAACAGAAGAGCTCTATCATTTATCACCTGTGCGTTCTTCCACGTCTGCCTCTGGGGTTTCACTGATGAGACATGGAACAGAAGAGCTCTATCATTTATCACCTGTGCGTTCTTCCACGTCTGCCTCTGGGGGTTCACTGATGAGACATGGAACAGAAGAGCGCTATCATTTATCACCGGTGCGTTCTTCCACGTCTACCTCTGGGGGTTCACTGATGAGACATGGAACAGAAGAGCTCTATCATTTATCACCTGTGCGTTCTTCCACGTCTGCCTCTGAGGGTTCACTGATGAGACATGGAACGGAAGAGCTCTATCATTTATCACCTGTGCGTTCTTCCACGTCTGCCTCTGAGAGTTCACTGATGAGACATGGAACGGAAGAGCTCTATCATTTATCACCTGTGCGTTCTTCCACGTCTGCCTCTGGGGGTTCACTGATGAGACATGGAACAGAAGAGCGCTATCATTTATCACCGGTGCGTTCTTCCACGTCTACCTCTGGGGGTTCACTGATGAGACATGGAACAGAAGAGCTCTATCATTTATCACCTGTGCGTTCTTCCACGTCTGCCTCTGGGGGTTCACTGATGAGACATGGAACAGAAGAGCGCTATCATTTATCACCGGTGCGTTCTTCCACGTCTACCTCTGGGGGTTCACTGATGAGACATGGAACAGAAGAGCTCTATCATTTATCACCTGTGCGTTCTTCCATGTCTGCCTCTGGGGTTTCACTGATGAGACATGGAACAGAAGAGCTCTATCATTTATCACCTGTGCGTTCTTCCACGTCTGCCTCTGCGGGATCTGTTTCACAGCTCGCACACAGGGTAAACATGTGCTGGATCTGTTTCACAGCTCGCACACAGGGTAAACCTGTGCGGGATCTGTTTCACAGCTCTCACACAGGGTAAACCTGTGCGGGATCTGTTTCACAGCTCGCACACCGGGTAAACCTGTGCTGGATCTGTTTCACAGCTGGCACACAGGGTAAACCTGTGTGGGATCTGTTTCACAGCTCGCACACAGGGTAAACCTGTGCGGGGTCTGTTTCACAGCTCGTACACAGGGTAAACCTGTGCGGGGTCTGTTTCACAGCTCGTACACAGGGTAAACCTGTGTGGGATCTGTTTCACAGCTCGCACACAGGGTAAACCTGTGCGGGGTCTGTTTCACAGCTCGTACACAGGGTAAACCTTTGCGGGATCTGTTTCACAGCTCGCACACAGGGTAAACCTGTGCATGCACAGGATCTGTTTCACAGCTCGCACACAGGGTAAACCTGTGCGGGATCTGTTTCACAGCTCGCACACAGGGTAAACATGTGCTGGATCTGTTTCACAGCTCGCACACAGGGTAAACCTGTGCGGGATCTGTTTCACAGCTCGCACACAGGGTAAACCTGTGCTGGATCTGTTTCACAGCTGGCACACAGGGTAAACCTGTGTGGGATCTGTTTCACAGCTCGCACACAGGGTAAACCTGTGCGGGATCTGTTTCACAACTCACACACAGGGTAAACATGTGCTGGATCTGTTTCACAGCTCGTACACAGGGTAAACCTGTGCGGGATCGGTTTCACAGCTCGCACACAGGGTAAACCTGTGCGGGATCTGTTTCACAGCTGGCACACAGGGTAAACCTGTGTGGGATCTGTTTCACAGCTCGCACACAGGGTAAACCTGTGCGGGATCTGTTTCACAGCTCGCACACAGGGTAAACCTGTGCGGGGTCTGTTTCACAGCTCGTACATGGGGTAAACCTGTGCAGGATCTGTTTCACAGCTCACACACAGGGTAAACCTGTGTGGGATCTGTTTCACAGCTCGCACTCGGGGTAAACCTGTGCGGGATCTGTTTCACAGCTCGCACACAGGGTAAACCTGTGCGGGATCTGTTTCACAGCTCGCACACAGGGTAAACCTGTGTGGGGTCTGTTTCACAGCTCGTACATGGGGTAAACCTGTGCAGGATCTGTTTCACAGCTCACACACAGGGTATACCTGTGTGGGATCTGTTTCACAGCTCGCACTCGGGATAAACCTGTGCGGGATCTGTTTCACAGCTCGCACACAGGGTAAACCTGTGCGGGATCTGTTTCACAGCTCGCACACAGGGTAAACCTGTGCGGGATCTGTTTCACAGCTGGCACACAGGGTAAACCTGTGTGGGTTCTGTTTCACAGCTCGTACACGGGGCAAACCTGTGTGGGATCTGTTTCACAGCTCACACTCGGGGTAAACCTGTGCGTGATCTGTTTCACAGCTCGCACACAGGGTAAACCTGTGCGGGATCTGTTTCACAGGTCGCACACAGGGTAAACCTGTGCGGGATCTGTTTCACAGCTCGCACATAGGGTAAACATGTGCGGGGTCTGTTTCACAGCTCGCACACAGGGTAAACCTGTGCTGGATCTGTTTCACACAGGGTAAACCAGCGCAGGATCTGTTTCACAGCTCGCACACAGGGTAAACCTGTGCAGGATCTGTTTCACAGCTCGCACACAGGGTAAGCCTGAGCAGGATCTGTTTCACAGCTCGCACACAGGGTAAACCTGTGCGGGATCTGTTTCACAGCTCGCACACAGGGTAAACCTGTGCGGGATCGGTTTACAGCGCTGTTCCGGGAGACCAGCAGGCTTCTAGTTATTTCTCCAATACTTTCTCAAATTAAGAGATTGAAATATTTACTTTTCACTATATTCATGATGCTGATTCTCTTTCAAGATGGATCCAGTCTACCTGATGCGCAGGGCCGCCTTTGTTCTGTACTTGTTCCAGGAACAAAGCAACTGTTCTGTGGTAAGAACCACAGAGATCAGACGAGCGTCTGCCGATTGTCCCCCCCATACCTTTTGTGTATATGTTTTCAGCTCCAGCTAAACATTATTGAGACTTTACAGGTCCCCGAGGTACTACGACTGCGGATCAAAGCCAAGAACATGGCACATGTGTTCAATTCGCAGTCCCCAAAGTGTTGTTTTGCTTTTCCTTGTTTAAAAGGAAAAACACACCAGTACATTGTTACCCCTGTAGGAAATATTTCATGCCGCTGAAATGCGTTTGCTCATGCTAAAACATTACCTGATGAGCATGAAATATGGCACACACAGCCAGCATGTGGCCTCCTGCAGGGTTATTACCATCCACAATGGTCCCATGTTTGCACGAGTGAGAAACTGTCTGCACATGTCTAATGCAGTTAAGTGTTAACCGAGGTCTCTATAGGGAATTACATTTCCCCATTGTATGTTTCAGGGCGTTAGGGTTCCACGGTCTCAATCTGAATGATATATAGAGGAATTACGTTTATTCTGCAAAAGATGTAAATATGTTGCACCATTTAAGGTGCACTGCAGATTCCAAGGCAGATGTGTGCAGAGGAGGGTCGCAATAGTCTAACATGTGAACTCGTTTACCAATGACTCTGTTTTCATTATGGACTCTTTTGCTCCCCTCCTAACCTAAATGTCTGTGCAGAAGAACTGAGCTCATATGATCTTGCTGAATGTGTCTTTGAAGAATTGATTCACCTTGGACAACAAATTCTATACTTGTTCCCCATCTTCAGCGGGATGCAGGTGGTGCAGAAGCTTCACAGTACCCATCACCCCTCCTCCCCCTTCTGGGTGCAGTGGAATGGCGATGAAAATAGAAGGGTTGAAAGAACAGACTGTGAACAAACTTGATTGTGCGTCTGTGAAGTGCCGCAGCGTGGCGCAGCCAGAGGGCTTGCGGTGCCACCTGCGGCACTTACTTGTAGATCTGCCCCTGATTGTGCGTCTGTGAAGTGCCGCAGCGTGGCGCAGCCAGAGGGCTTGCGGTGCCACCTGCGGCACTTACTCGTAGATCTGCCCCTGATTGTGCGTCTGTGAAGTGCCGCAGCGTGGCGCAGCCAGAGGGCTTGCGGTGCCACCTGCGGCACTTACTCGTAGATCTGCCCCTGATTGTGCGTCTGTGAAGTGCCGCAGCGTGGCGCAGCCAAAGGGCTTGCGGTGCCACCTGCGGCACTTACTCGTAGATCTGCCCCTGATTGTGCGTCTGTGAAGTGCCGCAGCGTGGCGCAGCCAGAGGGCTTGCGGTGCCACCTGCGGCACTTACTCGTAGATCTGCCCCTGATTGTGCGTCTGTGAAGTGCCGCAGCGTGGCGCAGCCAGAGGGCTTGCGGTGCCACCTGCGGCACTTACTCGTAGATCTGCCCCTGATTGTGCGTCTGTGAAGTGCCGCAGCGTGGCGCAGCCAGAGGGCTTGCGGTGCCACCTGCGGCACTTACTCGTAGATCTGCCCCTGATTGTGCGTCTGTGAAGTGCCGCAGCGTGGCGCAGCCAAAGGGCTTGCGGTGCCACCTGCGGCACTTACTCGTAGATCTGCCCCTGATTGTGCGTCTGTGAAGTGCCGCAGCGTGGCGCAGCCAGAGGGCTTGCGGTGCCACCTGCGGCACTTACTCGTAGATCTGCCCCTGATTGTGCGTCTGTGAAGTGCCGCAGCGTGGCGCAGCCAGAGGGCTTGCGGTGCCACCTGCGGCACTTACTCGTAGATCTGCCCGTGATTGTGCGTCTGTGAAGTGCCGCAGCGTGGCGCAGCCAGAGGGCTTGCGGTGCCACCTGCGGCACTTACTCGTAGATCTGCCCCTGATTGTGCGTCTGTGAAGTGCCGCAGCGTGGCGCAGCCAGAGGGCTTGCGGTGCCACCTGCGGCACTTACTCGTAGATCTGCCCCTGATTGTGCGTCTGTGAAGTGCCGCAGCGTGGCGCAGCCAAAGGGCTTGCGGTGCCACCTGCGGCACTTACTCGTAGATCTGCCCCTGATTGTGCGTCTGTGAAGTGCCGCAGCGTGGCGCAGCCAGAGGGCTTGCGGTGACACCTGCGGCACTTACTCGTAGATCTGCCCCTGATTGTGCATCTGTGAAGTGCCGCAGCGTGGCGCAGCCAGAGGGCTTGCGGTGACACCTGCGGCACTTACTCGTAGATCTGCCCCTGATTGTGCGTCTGTGAAGTGCCGCAGCGTGGCGCAGCCAGAGGGCTTGCGGTGCCACCTGCGGCACTTACTCGTAGATCTGCCCGTGATTGTGCGTCTGTGAAGTGCCGCAGCGTGGCGCAGCCAGAGGGCTTGCGGTGCCACCTGCGGCACTTACTCGTAGATCTGCCCGTGATTGTGCGTCTGTGAAGTGCCGCAGCGTGGCGCAGCCAGAGGGCTTGCGGTGCCACCTGCGGCACTTACTCGTAGATCTGCCCGTGATTGTGCGTCTGTGAAGTGCCGCTGCGTGGCGCAGCCAGAGGGCTTGCGGTGCCACCTGCGGCACTTACTCGTAGATCTGCCCCTGATTGTGCGTCTGTGAAGTACCGCAGCGTGGTGCAGCCAAAGGGCTTGCGGTGCCACCTGCGGCACTTACTCGTAGATCTGCCCCTGATTGTGCGTCTGTGAAGTGCCGCAGTGTGGCGCAGCCAGAGGGCTTGCGGTGCCACCTGCGGCACTTACTCGTAGATCTGCCCCTGATTGTTGTGCGTTTGTGAAGTGCCGCAGCGTGGCGCAGCCAGAGGGCTTGCGGTGCCACCTGCGGCACTTACTCGTAGATCTGCCCGTGATTGTGCGTCTGTGAAGTGCCGCAGTGTGGCGCAGCCAGAGGGCTTGCGGTGCCACCTGCGGCACTTACTCGTAGATCTGCCCCTGATTGTGCGTCTGTGAAGTGCCGCAGCGTGGCGCAGCCAGAGGGCTTGCGGTGCCACCTGCGGCACTTACTCGTAGATCTGCCCCTGATTGTGCGTCTGTGAAGTGCCGCAGCGTGGCGCAGCCAGAGGGCTTGCGGTGCCACCTGCGGCACTTACTCGTAGATCTGCCGCTGATTGTGCGTCTGTGAAGTGCCGCAGCGTGGCGCAGCCAGAGGGCTTGCGGTGCCACCTGCGGCACTTACTCGTAGATCTGCCGCTGATTGTGCGTCTGTGAAGTGCCGCAGCGTGGCGCAGCCAGAGGGCTTGCGGTGCCACCTGCGGCACTTACTCGTAGATCTGCCCCTGATTGTGCGTCTGTGAAGTGCCGCAGCGTGGCGCAGCCAGAGTGCTTGCGGTGCCACCTGCGGCACTTACTCGTAGATCTGCCCCTGATTGTGCGTCTGTGAAGTGCCGCAGCGTGGCGCAGCCAGAGGGCTTGCGGTGCCACCTGCGGCACTTACTCGTAGATCTGCCGCTGATTGTGCGTCTGTGAAGTGCCGCAGCGTGGCGCAGCCAGAGGGCTTGCGGTGCCACCTGCGGCACTTACTCGTAGATCTGCCCCTGATTGTGCGTCTGTGAAGTGCCTCACAGTGTTTGAATTTGGGCACTTCCATTGACTTTGCTGACCATAAGACGCTCCCAGATTGAATTATTGATTTGCGCCCTCGCTTTGCGTTCTCATCGCCATAGCTGATGATCGATGCTCGACTGCCGCAGCACTGCGGGGAACTAACAGGCACTGCGTTGACTTCACCAGTGGTGCAAACCCTTCCAGGCTGCATGGGCGCTCCTTCAGCTGGTACGTCAGCAACAGAACTGCAGGTTCAAGGAAGAGCTCCCTGCCACAATGCCTGGGACCCTGGCCGTCCCCTACACCCTCTTATCGGCCAGAATAACAACCGCACTGCTCATCGTCCTTAAAGATCATAGAGTCCAGAGATTGGTGATAGAGAAGGAACTCTGAAGGTCTTTGAAAGATGCCTCCTGTTGTAAGGACAACACAGGAATGAAGTGAACCATACAGAGAAGAAAAGTCCTAAATATCTCCAAATGCTAAGTTTGCACACCTCTCCCTTTCAGCACTGAAGGTGGGATGATCTATAGTGTGGTGCCTCCGAAGGGAGCTGTAAGTTGTATTTTCATATAGGAAGAGCTTTGTGGTTCAGGACAGTATAAGATATGAGCGAACACACAGCAGGGAGATGCTCCAAGGGGCCATGTGAGCAGATAAATATCACTTGACGCGATAACAAGAGGCTCCAAACTAGAAGAAGTATCACTAAAGCAACAATATGAGAGAATCCCTAGCACTGGATTGAGGGACAGCAGCCTGGGGGTGTTACAGGCCCCAGAGAACCAACATCACATCCCCAAATTGGGAACAGAAGAGGAATAGGTTTGCCTCTTCAAATCCGGGCCCCACATTCTTCACCCACCTCCTTTGCAAATTCTTCCTAAAAGTGTCTGAACAAGAAGAGGAGAAAAGCAATCTTATTGGTTACTTGATGCATCTAAGACAAAAGATACCCCCGGATAGAAATATATACCTGGGAGATAGAACCTGTCAACAGTGCACATATTTACACACCTCCAGAGACAAGGAAGTAAAGGTTGAGGGGTTGCAGCCAAAGGGTTTTCCATGGGTTTTTTTGACTGAGTTTGATATTATGTGAACTTGACCAGAAGGTATCAGTGCGCTTTACACCAGCACCGGTTGCGTTACATGAGGACACATTCCTTTTTCATCGCCCGCGGCAGGTGGGAACTCTCCCCTTTACTTCGCTTTAGATCAGACACAGTTAAATACCTGCTTTGTTTCCCGCTCGGCTTTACTCACCCCCTCAAGCTCTTACCCACTCCCTGCGATGACATATCTGCACATTTTATACACACTACACTAGACTCTTCTTAACACCAATCTTAAAGAAGTATTGTCACAATCTCAGCCAGTGTATACTTGCTTTTAGATTTTTATTACTTTTAAACAATGAGGAAGTGATGTTCAATGTTGGTTTATGTTTAAAAGCTGCTACACGTGCACATAGCTGAATGCTCACAGACACAGGCTGCTGTTACTCGGTTCTGTGCTCCTACGCACTTATTTCATATGCATTTTGTTCAATGTAATTTGAATTATTTAATCATTCATATTGTTACTCACTTTTATGGTTGGTATAATGCGATCAAATACAGTTTTTGAATTGAAATTGGGTTAGTAGTAGGGCTGGGCGGACTTTGCGTAGCAGAATTTTGAAAAAATTTGTGGAAAACGAGAGCACATCCTGAGTAGGGCTGGGCGGACTTTGCCTAGCGCAACTACGCACTATTCTGAAGAAAATTGTGGAAAACGAGCGCACAACCTCATGGACTGTGTGCCCGGGACGGGTCCCTCGTGCTTGGGCAGGCTCCCCGACCTCCCCAGCCTGGCTGTGTTGAGAAGCAGGGACCGGCCCCGGGCCTCCTGATTTTTGGTCAGGGCCTGGGATCCCACGTCCTGCGGCCTGCCAAGTGTCCATCTGCCCGGGACAAGGGACCCTGGTGCAGAGCCCCGGAGCCCTGCAAGGGCAGGCGGGAGCCCTACCGCTATGGCTCGGTGTGGGCAGCTGGGAGTCCTTCCGGTCCCGGCCATCTGGTCGCACCTTTCCCTCGGCCATCTGGTCGCGCGCAATGCTTTCCAATGGGGCGACCAGATGGCCGGGCCGGCCTGGAAGTCCCGATGAGGGTCCATTCGCCTCGCGGATCCCAGCCAGGGCTCCAGGAGGCCGGGCGCGTCCGCGCCTAGGGTCCCCTCCGTCACTCGGAGCGCGAGGGTTACAAGAAAGGTGGGTAGCCTTCCTCCGGATTAGTAGGGGCAGGGTATGCCGGGACACCCCTCCTGGGGATTGCGGTTCTCAGGCGGGGACCAGATGGGCCAAGCCCGGACGACACTTCCCCGGGGCGTCGGGTGCTTCCTCCTCCAGCCCGCGGCGAGGCAAAGTGCCCAGGACGGGCTCCATGGGTCTCCCGGGCGTCCCCCGAGGCCTGCAGCCCCAAAGCCCTGCAGACCCTGGAGCCCTTCAGCACGGAGCCCTGGAGCCCTGCAGGCCCGGAACCCTAGCAGGCCCAGGGCCCTGCAGCCCCGGAGCCCTGCAGCCCCGGAGCCCTGCAGCCCCGGAGCCCTGCAGGCCCAGAGCCCTGCAGCCCCGGAGCCCTGCAGCCCCGGAGCCCTGCAGGCCCGGAGCCCTGCAGCCCCGGAGCCCTGCAGGCCCAGAGCCCTGCAGCCCCGGAGCCCTGCAGCCCCGGAGCCCTGCAGGCCCAGAGCCCTGCAGCCCCGGAGCCCTGCAGCCCCGGAGCCCTGCAGCCCCGGAGCCCTGCAGGCCCAGAGCCCTGCAGCCCCCTGAGCCCTGCAGCCCCGGAGCCCTGCAGCCACGGAGCCCTGCGTGGGCAGGCGGGAACCCTACCGCTATGGCTCGGGCAGACGGGAGCCCTTTCAGTTGCCGGCCACCTGGTCGCGCCTTTCCCCTCGGCCATCTGGTCGCGCGCAATGCTTTCCAATGGGGCGACCAGATGGCCGGGCCGGCCTGGAAGTCCCGATGAGGGTCCATTCGCCTCCTGGATCCCAGCCAGGGCTCCGGGAGGCCGGGCGCGTCCGCGCCTAGGGTCCCCTCCGTCACTTTCAGCGCGCGGGTTACAAGAAAGGGGGGTATCCTTCCTCCGGATTATTAGGGGCAGGAGTATGCCGGAACACCCATGCTGGGGCTGTGCGGTTCATTGCCGGGGACCAGATGGGCTACGCCCGGGCAACATCCTCCCAGGCCTCCGGGGCTTCCCTCCTCCGGGCCGCGGCATGGCAAAGTGCCCAGGGACGGGCTCCACGGGTCCCGGGCAGTCCTCCCCCGGGCGCCCAGGCCCCGAGAGCTCCGGTGGACCTCCCCGTGCCCGAGGCCAACCCGGGAAGCAGAGTCCCCCCCGAGCCCTTGGTGTGAGGGTGGGCAGGCGGGAGCCCTACCGCTATGGCTCGGGCAGACGGGAGCCCTTTCAGTTGCCGGCCATCCGGTCGCTCCTTTCCCCTCGGCCATCTGGTCGCGCGCAATGCTTTCCAATGGGGCGACCAGATGGCCGGGCCGGCCTGGAAGTCCCGATGAGGGTCCATTCGCCTCCCGGATCCCAGCCAGGGCTCCAGGAGGCCGGGCGCGTCCGCGCCTAGGGTCCCCTCCGTCACTCGCAGCGAGCGGGTTACAAGAAAGGAGGGTATCCTTCCTCCGGATTAGTAGGGGCAGGGTATGCCGAAACACCCATGCCGGGGCTGTGCGGTTCATTGCCGGGGACCAGATGGGCTACGCCTGGGCAACATCCTCCCAGGTCCCCGGGGCTTCCCTCCTCCGGGCCGCGGCATGGCAAAGTGCCCAGGGACGGGCTCCACGGGTCCCGGGCAGTCCTCCCCCGGGTACGCCCAGGCCCCGAGAGCTCCGGTGGTCCTCCCCGTGCCTGAGGCCCAGCCGGGAAGCAGAGTCCCCACCCCGAGCCCCTGGTGGGTGGGCAGGCGGGAGTCCTTTCAGTTGCCGGCCACCTGGTGGCTCCTTTCCCCTCGGCCATCTGGTCGCGCGCAATGCTTTCCAATGGGGCGACCAGATGGCAGGGCCAGGCCTGGAAGTCCCGATGAGGGTCCATTTGCCTCTCGGATCCCAGCCGGGGCTCCAGGAGGCCGGGTGCGTTCGCCCCTAGGGTCCCCTCCGTCACTCGGAGCGCGCGGGTTTCAAGAACGGGGGGTAGCCTTCCTCCGGATTACTAGGGACAGGGTACTCTGGGACCCCTCTCGGTCCTCAGCCGGCAACTGGGTCCTGCCGTGTGGCAGGGTGGCCGGAGGGCCTTCCCCTGCGCCTGTGGGCCCGGGAGCCCCGGATGGGTCCAGGGGCCCGGCCGGGCCCCGGGTCGGGGTCTCCGGCCCCGGGTGCCGTCCCCCGGCCTGCGGCACCGCCAAAGGCCCGGGACGGGGTTCCGTTGTGGCCGGGGTGCCTCCCGTGGCTGGATTGGGTTCAGGAGCTCCGGCCGGGCCCCGGGGAGGGCGGCCTCCCCGCCCCGGTCTCCGTCCCGGGTCCTGCCGCGTGGCAGGGTGCCCGGGGAGGGGTCCGGAGGGCCCGGGGAGGCTTCCCCTGCACCTGCGGTCCTCGGAGCCCCGGCTGGTCCAGGGGCCCGGCCGGGCCCCGGGTCGGGGTCTCCGGCCCCGGGCGCCGTCCCCCGGCCTGCGGCACTGCCAAAGGCCCGGGACGGGGTTCCGTTGCGGCCGGGGTGCCTCCCGTGGCTGCATTGGGTTCAGGAGCTCCGGCCGGGCCCCTGGGGGCCCCGGGGAGGGCGGCCTCCCCGCCCCGGGCTCCGTCCTGGGTCCTGCCGCGTGGCAGGGAGCCCTGGGCGCGGTCCGGAGGGCCCGGGGAGGCTTCCCCATCGCCTGCGGTCCCGGGAGCCCCGGCTGGGTCCAGGGGCCCGGCCGGGCCCCGGGTCGGGGTCTCCGTCCCCGGACCCCGTCCCCTGGCCTGCGGCACTGCCAAAGGCCCGGGACGGGGTTCCGTCGTGGCCGGGGAGCCTCCCCTCGCTCGCCTGGGTTCAGGAGCTCCGGCCGGGCCCCTGGGGGCCCCGGGGAGGGCGGCCTCCCCGCCCCGGGCTCCGTCCCGGGTCCTGCCGCGCGGCAGGGTGCCCGGGGCGGGGTCCGGAGGGCCCGGGGAGGTTTCCCCTGCGCCTGCAGGCCCCGGAGCCCCGGCTGGTTCCAGGGGCCCGGCCGG